>NC_073392.1:32844855-33144855 GCF_028641065.1 Leucoraja erinaceus
CGTGTGTAGGATAGTATTAGTGTACAGGGATCACTAATACTCGGTGGGCTGTAGGGTCTGTTTCCGCACTGCATCACTGAACTAAACTAAACTAAACTATCGCACACAAACTACCCAATCACAGAGTTCATTAAGGATGTTCAGAAGAAAACAATTAGACACTTTTTCTACTTTTTAGTCTGCATTTTTTCAAACCTTTTGCAGAAAGTGAAGGGATAAATAAAGTTACAAAAACAGGGTTTTTTTGCTTAAACTATATGCCGTATCCATGATTTATTTATCAAACAGACCAAGAATCGTTAGGGAAGAGCTGAGGTAAAACTGGACAGAATATTAAAAATAATAAAGGTCCACAAAGTAAATGAATTCAGGGCCATTAAATATGGATGACAATGAAACCAAGGAAAACAGCACCAGTGAACAGAACCATTAAAAGCAAGAGTTGGAAGAAAATGAAAGAGGACGGTACTATTACAAATGAAGAGATCTTGAAGGTTATATAAAATAAAAGTGTAACTGGAGCATTAATATTTGGAGGAGAGTCAAAAGTTTAGCAGAAGGGCCTGATCCGCTTGGGTATCATTTGCGAGTCACGCATATGGCGCGCAAAGGTTTTGAACATCCCAAAATCCTGGGGCGCCGCCCACGACCGCGTGTCACTGCCTTCGTCACCACGCACCATGCGCGCGTAATGCGCATCATGCGGGCATTACGTGCGTCATGTGTCGTGACCCGTAAATAATGTTGTGTAAATTACGCACAAATGACGCCCAAGTGGGACAGGCCCTTTAGTAATACAGCATGGAAACAGACGGTGCTGGAAGCTCACCCTGGTGGTGAGGTTCAGTAGGTCCGGCCTGGACGTAACCAAGGAGGCAGTGTGTGGCGGGGGATGGCGGGTGGCGGTGCGGGTAAAGAGTGGCACGGGTAGCCCAGCCTGGAAGTAGCCGGGGAGGTAGTGCGGGGCCGGGGATAGTGTTGGCAGCTCAGCCTGGTGGTGAAGTTCTGTCGGCCCAGCCTGGAAGTAGCCGGGGAGGCAGTGTGGGGCCGGTGATGGCGGGTGGTGGTGTGGGCAGGGAGTTGTACCAGCTGCCCAGCCTGGCAGCAGCTGGTAGAAGCAGTGTGGTGCCGGGGATAGTGTTGGCGTCCTGGCCTGGTGGTGAAGGCCGGTAGATCCGTCCACTATCACCAAAATCCATTATAAGTGGGTCCATAATAATGAGGTTTTACTGCATTTAATACGATGAACGGAACGCAGTATCGGCAGGCATTGGCAGCAGGGAACAAGTGTGCAGACTTTAGGTTTCTTGGGCATTATTGCAACTGGGCAGCGATGGTGGTGATTTAAAATTTGTCATGCAAGTGTTGTTATATTATGGGTAAGGTGGGTGGTGGTGGGCAGTCTTTTTAAAATATATTTATGAAATATTGATGGAATGGCTACTTTGTTCTGGTTTTGTAAGGGCAGCTTGTTGGTAACAAAGGCAGAGGATCTTATCTTCCTCTCCTGTCACTGGATCACATCTATCTGCTCTTTCTCTTCGCTGCTGTGAATGCTACCCAATTAGGCTCACTCCTTGCACTTTCCCCACTGCCTTAGAAACTGTTCCATTCCCAGGATAAATCCCTTTTGAAGAAGACAGCTAAATCTGCTTGCATCAGCCGTTCAGACCGTGCTCTGCAATCTTAAAAACCCGCTGCATAAAAGCAACAATTTCCCCATCTCTCTGGTACCGATGGCAATTATTTTATTTCTGTGACTTTTGGCTACTCACCCTCTTGCTGGTGGAAACAGTCACCCCTTAGTCACCTTCTTGAATATTAATCATCCTGGCAGCCAGCAGGACGCTGACAGTTGACATATTACACGGCCACTCTTTTGCTCTTTATGTTGCAAGTTCTGCTTGACAGTCTTCTTGGAGATGATGCAGCGTTCAGCTCCTTGTGAAGCAGGAACAGACTCTTCCTTGCGTGCACATTGATGCTAAGTATTTGATCACCATCTTGAGATGGAAATTTGTTTCCTTAGGAACTGGGAGAGATCACTACAAGCATGTGGGAGAGGTGTGTGTGGGCAGCATTGCACTCAGGTGTACACATACGTAAGGTTTACGGACTGACGCTTGGATTAGGGGATATTAGCTTTTAGGAGCAGTTGGACAAACTTGGATTATTTTCTCTGGGGTGTCAGAGGCTGAGGGGAGACATGAAAGATTATGAGAGGCATAGATAGAGCAAATCAAATCCTTTTCCACAGAGTGGAAATGTCAAAGACTAACGGCGTAGCCTTAAGGTGAGAGGGGCAACGCTTAAAGGACGTGTACAGGGCAAGTTTTCTTTCACATCAAGTGTAGTGGTTGTCTAGAAGTCTCTGCCAGGGGTGGTGGCGGAGGTAGATACAATAGTGGCATGTAAGAGGCTTTTGGATAGGCACATGGATTTGCAGGGAATGGTAGGATAAGGATCAGCTACAGACAGGGTAGATTACTATAACTTGGCATCATGTTTGGCACAGAAAATGTGGTCTAATGGGAGGAGGGGGGAGAGAGAGAGCATCCTAATGATGGATGCAAATCAATGTTTGCTCTTTCGAGTGACGGCAATTTTTGACAGATGTACAAGAACTAACCATTACCCTGTGATGTCCATGCAGTTATGTGTCAAGACCCTTGGTCCTTTAGTTTAGTTTAGTTTATTATTGCCATGTGTACTGTGGGGTTACAGTGAAAAGTTTTTTGTTGTGGGCTACTAGTCCAGCCATCCATACAGGACACAGTGTGTGACGTTTAGTGCAAGGTAAAGTCTAGTAAAGTCCGATTGGTTAGTTCCAAAGTCCCCAGTGAGGTGGAAGGGAGGTTCGGACTGCTCTCTGGTTGGTGAGAGGATGGTTCTGTCTGAGTGGAATTACCGAAGATTACATGAAAGAAAATAAACCGTGAAGACTAGGGGATGTTACATCTGGTGACCGAGGCATCCGTGTACTGCCCCTTAGTGAGTTCATCCAAGAACATGCCAGGATCCACAAGTACCAAAGCACAACCAATGTTAACTCACCACCACCTCCCCAGTCCCTCCACACTCTCTGACTGGCATGGCCTTTACCATTTAGAGGTTGAGAGATTTTTCAGCCAAATGCTGGAATTTAAAGACCACTGTCTTTAGTTTATGCTACAAAAAGTTAGTTTAGTTTAGTTTAGTTTACAGATACACCTTCGGCCCACCAAGCTACCATGACCAGCGATAACATGTACATCAGTTCTATTCTACACATTAGGGACAATTTACAGAAGCCAATTAACGTACAGACCCGCACGTCTTTGGGATGTGATAGGAAACCGTAGCATCTGGAGAAAACTTAAGCGGTCAAAGGGAGAATGTACCAACTCTGTACAGACAGCATCCGTAGTCAGGACTGAACCCAGGTCTCTGGTACTGTAAGGCAGCAACTCTACCACTACACCACTGTCTCACACAAGCCATTTTCCTCAAGCTACCTAATCCAAACGCGGTGACTATCTGAGGCTGAACTGGATGGTTCACTACTATCCAAGAGATAAACCTACGATTACTGGAATCCTGAGATAAAAAGTACAAAATGCTGGAAATATTCAACAGGTCAAGCAGCATCCATGGAAAGAGACCTCCCGGGTCACTTGTCTGAAATGTCCTCTCGGTTTTCCTTTTTAGAGATACTGAGCATTTACAGCCATTTTCTTTGTTTGATTTCCACTTGCAAAATGGGCCACAGGTTTCCTACCACATATCCCGCCCCACCAATAATAGATCCACATCCCTCTGTAGATCATCAATGTCTATGCTCATACCAAGGAGTACAAATACCTTGGATTGTACCTGGACAGCAAACCGGCCTGGTCCAGGACCGCTGATGCCTTACACAGAAGGGACAGAGGTGGCTGTACTTGTTGAGAAGGCTCTGCTCCTTCAAGGTCTGCTACTAATCGGTAGTAGCCAGTGCCATCTTCTTTGCTGTCTTGTGCTGGGGCAGCAGGGCGAAGACTGTGGACACCAACAGGGTAAACCAAGCCTTTTGGCACCTGTCCGCATTTGGAGTATTATGCACAGTTCTGGTTGCCTCATTACAGGAATTGTCTATAGTCACTACACCAAGTAAGTGGAGGCTTTGGGTGGAAATGTCAAAGACGGCATAACTTTAAGGCGAGAGGGGCAAAATTTAAAGGAGATATGAGGCAAGTTTTTTTTTCACAGCGATTAATAGGTGCCAGAGAAGGCGTTTGAGGCAGATACAATTGTGTCATTTGTGGCTTAAAAATAGGCACATAAATATGCAAGGAAATGAGAGATATGGATCATATACACAGAGAGGAGATTAGTTTAACAGCATCATGTTCAGCACAGATATTGTGGATCAAAGGGCCTGTTCCTGTGCTGTTTTGTTCAATGCTGTATTTCAGCTTATATGATAACCTTATGTTACACAAAGATTCGCCACATTTCTGCCGCCAAACAAAGCTTCAAAAGTTCTTAGTACAGTCTTATCTTCTTGCGACGGCAAACCTGGCCTGCTGCTGCACGTGGCTGCAGGCAGCTCGCAGGGTCATCTGCATTCTCGGCCGCACCCAGCCAGGTCACTCTTCGTTCTAGGCAGCACAGCTCGCTGGGGTGCTCTGAGCGCCCCCCCCCCCCCACACTGTTCAGCTACATGTAACGCAGCCTAGGAGCCTTGTATGTTCTTTGGTCTATTACACAAGCTCATGGTTGTGGCTACATGCTACTCAATAAGAATCAAATGCAATTCAGATTTTGGAAACAATAGATTCTGTCCACACTGCCAAAAAAGGACAGCATTTCCGACCCAGGATTCAGTCATCCATCAGAATATAGCAAATCCAACAATTAATCTCCATCATAAAGAGTAACAGTCATTTTTGTTTTTGCTTCAGCTTTTATCCAAATCAACTGCCCTTTTCAAAGGACATTTTTCATTAACAACAACTCGCTAAAGCACCGTGCAGCTTTAATAAGTGACTGTAACTGGTTTGTTTGGCTTTCATCCAAGATTGGATGTGGAGATTACATTTTCCACAAACACCGTGGCTAATAGTTGAGATATCAGGTCCTAAAGTTAGCAGCTGTAACTGCTCCCTGATCTTCGGGAAATAAAAGTATTTTATTTGATTCATCCTGCAAGCAGTAATGTTTGTCAGCCATTTACCGTGGATTGCCATATATTAACACGATCAGCCACTGTCATAATCCACGATGATCACTCCGTAAAAAAACACAGCTTTCAGCAAGTCGAACAGTGTACAAATCACCAATTAAATTAATTATTGGTATCTACATTAAACTGGAAGCATATAATGTCCCGTCAGTAGGAGGCAGTCAACAAGCTCTTAAGGGCCTGTCCCACCAACATGCAACTGCATGCAGCTAACGCGACCTAACGTGGTCGCTTGAGCCGTACGGCCTCGCGGGGCCAGTCCCACTTCGATCGCCGGAGCCGTATGGAGTTATGCGGGGCTGGTCTCGACATCGCGAGGGGCTCCAAAAAACTGACACTGTTCAAAAATTCCACGCGGCAACGGCGGTTAGAGATTGATCACCTTGTCCGGATTGACCTATGATCACCCATACACTACTTCTATCCTACACACTGGGGACAATTAACCTACATACCTGCACGTGTTTGGGATGTGGGAGGAAACTGAAGCGCCCAGAAAAAAACCCATGCAGTCACGGGAAAAACTTATGAACTCTATTCAGACTGCCCCCTTAGTCAGGATCGAACCTGGGTCTCCATCGCTCGAAGGCAGCAACTCTACCACTGCGCCACTCTGCTGTCTTTTTATGTATACATTTTAATGTTTGGATAACTGTTGATCTACAGTTAGACAAGTGACCTGTGAACCACAATCAGAGTTGATAATACTTCAATATGTGATGCCGTTAGAATCTTTTTGTCAATATTTAGTCATTTTGTTTACAATTAAGTGATTCAGAATAGAGTTTACTTTCCTTTAATAACTGACATCAGCCAGGTTAACTTCTAATACAGAAAGTTTAGAGATACAGTTCTAAATATTCTGTGAGCTTGAAATTTATCAACGGCCTACCTGAGAAGGTGATGATTTCATCAACAGTGGTGCAGCTGGTAGAGTTGCTGCCTCACAGCACCAGAACCCCTGGTTCAAACCTGACCTCGGGTGCTGACTGCGTGAAGTTCATCAACAGTGGTGCAGCTGGTAGAGTTGCTGCCTCACAGCACCAGAAACCCCGGTTCAAACCTGACCTCTGGTGCTGACTGCGTGAAGTTTGCACGTTCTCCCTGCGAGTGCTTGTGTTTCCTTCGGGTGCTCGATTTCCTCCCACAACGCAAAAGATGGGCAGGTTAATTGGCCTCCGTAAAATTGTCCCTAATGTATAGGGAGTGGGTGTGAAAGTGGGGATATCATAGAACTAGTGTGAGTGGGTGATCGATAGTTGGCGTGTACCCAATGGGCCAAAGGGGCTATTTCCAGCTGTCTCTGTAAACTAAATTAATCATGAGAATATTTTCCATCATCTTTATACTATTTTAGGATGAGTTACAACAAGTTATGCAAATGACTGCCAATATTTTGCTTCTTTGGGGAAGCCCCTGTTTCCATTAATCCATAATGTCACACATCTCTTTCTGTGTGAAGGGTTTCTGCTTACATCATTGCTTATCCTCCTTGAAGTGCACAGTGCACTCTGCTGCAAGTACCTCATTATAGTCAGTGGTATTAGCAGCAGGATCTAGAACATAATTAGCAAAATACCATGGTTTTCCCAGCACCAACAAACCTCACACTCCGCATCAACCAACCATGGATAAATGATGTAGGAAGTGACTGCTGATGCTGGTTTTCACCAAAGATACTCCCCTGATTCCCGATCTGAAAAAGGCTCTCGACGCAAAACATCACCTGTTCCTTTTCTCCAGAGATGCTGTCCGTCCCGCTGAGTTACTCCAGCATTTTGTGTCCATCATTGATAAATTATACCATGGTGTATTCAATGGTGGACTTCCACGGGTCTCTGTCATTCCGAGTTATTAATTTCAAGCCCATCACCTTCAACACAATGATTTACGACAGGTGCACCACCAACTTTCCGGCAAATACAGCAGATCAGTTGGGCAGGAGGGCTGAGGAACGGTTGATGGAATTTCACACAGGGAAATGTGAGGTGTTGCATCTTAGAAGCACTAACATGGGCAGGACCTACACAGTGAATGGTAGGGCTCTGGGAAGTGTGGCAAAGCAGAGTGATCGAGGAGTATAGGTACATAGTTTGTTGAAAGTAACATCATAGGGAGATTGGGTGGTCAAAAAGGCTTTTGGCACATCGGCCTTCATCAGTCAGAGCATTGAGTATAGAAATTGGCAGGTCACGTTGCAGTTGTATAAAACAACAAACAGTTGTATTAGAAACATAGAAACATAGAAAGTAGGTGCAGGAGTGGGCCATTCGGTCCTTCGAGCCTGCACCGCCATTCAATATGATCATGGCTGATCATCCAACTCAGTATCCTGTACCTGCCTTCTCGCCATACCCCCTGATCCCTTTAGCCACACAAGGGCAACATCTAACTCCCTCTTAAATATAGCCAATGAACTGGCCTCAAACTTTGGTGAGGACACAGTCGCAGTATTGTGTTCAGTATTTGGGCACCATGTCGTGGGGAAGATGTTGTCAAGCTGGAAAGGGTACAGAGAAGATTTACGAGGATGTTACCAGGATTCGCGGGCCTGAGCTATGGGGAGAGGTTGAGCAGCCTGGGAGGCTGAGGGGTGATCTTATAGAGGTGTGCAAAATCATGAGAGGAATAGATCGGGTAGTCGCACAGAGTCGCTTGCCCAGAGTTGGGGAATCAAAGACCGGGGGACATAGTTTCAAGGTAGGGGCAAAATATTGAACAGGAACCTGAGGGGTAACTTTTTCACATACACGGTGGTGGTTGTATGGAAAGAGCTGATGGAGGAGGTAGTTGAGGCAGGTACTATCGCAACGTTTAAGAAACATCTAGACAGGTACATGGATAGGGAAGCTTTAGAGGGATATGGGCTAAATGCAGGCAGGTGAGGCTAGTGTAGATGGGACATGTTGGCCGGTGTGGGCAAGTTGGGCCGAAGGGTCTGTTTCCATGCTGTATGTATGACTGTAATTGGTGGTCCAGCCCCTCCTTTAATCTGGACAAAATTACAAAAGGACACAAAATTCACCCTTGAAATCCCCCCCAAAACTTGTCCAATAAGTGCCCAGGTTGTTAAACAGAATGCCTTTGGGCTATGGTCATATCCTAGACATTGGTTCGGGGACTGAAAACATCACCTATCTATGTCCTCCAGAGGTGCTGTCAGGCCCGCTGAGTTACTCCAGCTTCTTGTGTCATCTATCCAGCTGGTAGAGCTATTGGCTCACAGTGCCAGTAACCCAGGTTCGATCCTGACCGCTGGTGTTGGTTGTTTCCACATTCTCCCTGTGACTGCGTGGGTTACCTCCAGGTGCACTGGTTTCCTCCCACATCCCAAAGATTGTAGGTTAACTGGCCTCAGTAAATTGCCCCTGGTGTGTAGAGAGTGAACGTGAAAGTGGGATAACATAGAACTAGTGTTAACACACTTTTGCTGTGTGATCGATGGTTCAGCATGGACTCAGTGGGCCGAAGGGCCTGTTTCAACACTGTATCTTTCAATTAATCAATATCTTTCGATCGATCAATGTGTGATCAATTAGTCGACACTGCAATAAGACATTACAATGGTGGTTCATAAAGATTTAGTGATGTTTTTTATACCCAATCTGACCTTTTTAAGGGTTACAAGAAAAAGTAATGTGACTGGTTCTGAACCTCATTTCTCAATCCAAAGGTCCAGAAATCTAGATCTTGCAGCAAACTACAATGTTACATGGATGAGGAGCATATCATCAAGGGATCTGGAAATTGCCAAAAAAACTATATAGTCCAAAAAGCATATACGTATATTATTTACATCTTTATAACATGGAATTTTATTTGCAAACACAGAAACTTCCTCAAACCTTTGGGGAAGTTGTTGGCAAAGTAAATTTTCATGTTTATATATTTAAAAAAAAACTTGCTTCACTTTATTCCCAATGAAAATATACTGTTGAATACTCTGCGGTTGTTATTTGAAAAAGCATAATATTGTTTTTGATTTGTAAGGGATGGATAAAACCATCCCTCCAGTGAGTTGTATGTTATGTAAAACACACAAGAAACCTTTTTCTAATATCACTGAGGACCACAAGAGGCTTTTTTAACGGGCACCTTGGCATATACATAAACACACAATACTCCTGGCACTGAGAAAGAAATTATTCATAGAGGCTGCATTATTTTCAGTGGGATGAACAGAAGCATAGTTCAATTATGTGGATGGGGCTTGAGACTGAATCTTACTCCCCAAAGTATTCCCAGAACATTAGGTATTACCTTCCTCTCTCCTTTATTTTAAAAGCTGTTAGGTCTGTCCAAAATAAAATAAAAACCATTAATAAGATCGCCAAGAAAATGGATGGTAGCATATCTTTGGTGTTAATCAGTCTAATTTTTCAAATACCCCAGAGAAGATCGCGGTGCAGGTAATTTCAGATAAAACTGTAGCAGAAACAAAATTGGGTCAAACACTTCTGCGTGCTGGCGTAGAAACAAGGAGCTACAGATGCTGGTTTACAAAAAAAAAGACACAAAGTGCTGGAGTAATTCAGTGGGAAGGACAGCACCTCCGAAGAACTTGGATAGTGACCTTTTGGGTCGGGTCTCGAAACATCACCTATCCATGTTCGACAGAGATGCTGCCTGACCAACTGGGTTACTCCAGCCCTTTGTGCCACTTATGTGTACTATTCACATTTGTACATTTGACATTCCCTGGGTAGGAAGGAACTGCAGATGCTGGTTTACACCGAAGATAGACACAAAATGCTGGACTGATAGTCCTGTCCCACGGTGCGAGTTCATTCCAAGAGCTCTCCCGAGTTAAAAAAAATCCAACTCATGGTAAGCACTCGGGAAGACTCGCTAATGGCACGTAAGCTCGGGAAGACTCGTGAAGATTTTTCAACATGATGAAAAATGTCCACGAGAGCCCCGGGTACCGACGAGTGGCCATTACTGTAAATCTCCGAGTTCGAATCAGGGCAAACTCGGGAGAACTCTTGGAATGAACTCGTACCGTGGGACAGGGGTTTAACTCAGCGGGTCAGGCAACATCTCCGGAGAAAAGGAATAGGTGACGTTTCGGGCCGAGAGCCTCCTTCAGTCATCGGGTGTACAGGTGATTGACTGAAAGATAGAACATTGAACCAGGACCTTTGGTCCACGTTGACCATTAATCACCAATTTACACTAATTCTATGTTATCCCACTTTCACATCCACTCCCTGCACACTGGGGCAATTTAGCAAGGCCAATTAACCTACAAATCTGCACATCTTTGCGATTTGGGAGGAAGTAGAAGCACCCGGAGGAAATCCATACAATCACAGGGAGATCATTCAAACTTCACTTTTAGTTTATAGTTTTAGAGATGCAGCGTGGAAACAGGCCCTTCGGCCCACTGAGTCTGCACCGACCAGCGATCACCCAAACACTAGTTCTATCCCACAAATACAGGGGCAATTTTACAGAAACCAATTAACCTGCAAACCTGCACGTCTTTGGAATGTGGGAGGAAATCAGAGCACCCAGAGTAAACCCACACGGTCACAGGAAGAATGTACAAATTCCGTGCAGGCAGCAGATGTAGTCAGGATCGAACCTGGGTCTCTGTCACTGTAAGGCAGCAACTCTATCACCGTGCCACCGTGCTGCAACATTTCTGTCATAACTGGCAAAAATCAAGAGTGAACGCCATCATGGAAGAGCCTTGTTACAATGAGGTGTGTTTATCCCCTTGTATCCTGTTGTCCAGGTCTATTTGCTCTGGATATAACACATGTATGAATGAAACCCTGCCCTATTTAACATAATGAACTGCTAGTACTTACAGGCATTTTCCAATGTGACATCTCATAAGGTCGTAAGGTCATAAGGAATTGTAATATTCAAAGTCATTTGGCCCATCAAATCTATTCCCCATTCATTCATGGCTGATCTATCTCTCCTTCCAAATCCCATTCTCCTGCCTTCTCCCCATAACCTTTGTCACTTGTGCTAATCAAGAATCTATCTACCTCTGCCTTATCTATCTCACTTAAAGAACTCACCTCTGCACTGAAAATAAACCATTTTTGTTATCATCTTCACTTTGCTGTGTAGATTACCTTCAGATTTCGAGTCAGATCGTGGCATTTCTTCCATTCTGCAGCGATTCTCACTCCTGGAGGAAACCCCTGTGGCCAACTCAAGCCATGCTCTTTTCATGGTGTGTTGCCATTTCTACAATGTACCTTCCTCCTGGCATGTACCTCATTGACCAAGGCTTGTATGTCCCCTTGAGTCAACTCACTGTATGTGCTATTTCTTTCTCCTTTGAGATCCTATGTGTTCTTGGCTATCAGGGGGAGTGTGTCTTTAAGAGAGAGTCAGAGAGTCATAGTCACACAGCATGGAAACAGTCACTGACCCAACTTGCCCATGCCGACCAACATGTCCCATCTACACTAGACCCTCCTGCCTGCATTTGGCCCATATCACTCTAAACACATCCTCTCCATGTACCTGTCTAAATGTTTCTTAAGCATTGCAATAATACCTGCGTCAATTACCTTCTCCATCAGCTCGTTCCATACACCCAACACCCTCTGTGTCAAAGACCTTTTGCCTCAGGTTCCTATTAAAACTTTCCCCCCTCATCTTAAACCTATGTCCTCTGGTTCTCGGTTCCCCTACTCTGGGCAAAATACTCTGTCCACCTCTACAAGATCACCCCTCATCCTCCTGCACTCCAAGGAGTAAAGTCCTAGCCTTCTCAACTTCTCCCTATAGCTCAAGTCCTCAACTCCTGGCAACATCCTTGTAAATCTTCTCTGCACCCTTTCCTGCTTGACAACATCTTTCCTATAACATGATGCCCAGAACTGAACACAATATTCTAAATGTGGCCTCACCAACGTCTTATATAACTGCAACCTGTCCTCCCAACTTCTATACTCAATACACTTACATGAAGATGAAGGCCAATGTGCCGAATAGCCTTTTTGACCACCCTATCTACTTGTGACATTCTTTCTGGTTGCTGCATAGGGAAATATCAGGAGAGATACAAATTTTGTGAGGGCCTTCAGTAGAAGTTACGATCACTGTCGTACATAGCGTTGTAAGGAATGATGATAAAGCACACACACCAAAATCCTATACTTCCAGTGGCGGAAGTCCGCAGGAACTGGAGGACGGAGATGTGTGGTATGGCAGTCTCCGTTCCGTTGGAAACCAGCACCACTGCGTCGCTAATGTTTTCAACGATGTTGAATGAGTGATGGTGATGATTATACAAAACACCTGTTTCCAACCCCGTTTTTGGGTGAAATCCATCCTTATACCATTTCAACAGGACTTTGGTCAGGCTTAATATTTATTTTGCAGGTAGCTGCTCGTCACTGTTAAATATGCAGCTACAGAATTTCTTGCACAATAACATTGTAATTTTGGGCAGCAATGTAAAAACATAGCGTGTGTGGAATCCATTGCAGAAAATCCTCAATTACTGAAGTCACTGAAATTTCTATCATTACTTCTGGGTGATGTTTGTGGTCTGGTGAATTCCACAGTATTACCCAAGGGAATGCTAATAATGTGGCAAGGTAGATATTACCAATTTCTAGTGGCTCCGCATCATATGTACTGAGGGGAAAACCTTGCTGGGGTAATCAGCCCCATGTGAAATGGTTTCTATGATTGTTCTATACCAGAGGAAATGAGTAAGAATGTAACGTCCTAATTGCTTTAATACAACAAAGGTGTTTCTCATTTAGTCTAGTTTATAGATACAGTGAAGAAATAGGCCCTTTGGCCCACTGAGTCTGCATCGACCCGCAATCCCAGAACATTAACACTACCCTACACATACTAAGGACAATTTACACTTATACCAAGCCAATTAACCTGCAAACCTGTACATCTTTGGAGTGTGGGAGATAAACCGAAGATCTCAGAGAAAACCCACGTGGTCACGGGGAGAACGTACAAACTCTGTACAGACAGCACCCGTAGTCGGGATCGAACCCGGGTCTCTGGCGCTGCAAGCGCTGTAAGGCAGCAACCCTACCGCCGAACAAGTAATATCAAGCAAAGGGCAGCACGGTGGCACAGCTGGCAGAGTTGCTGCATCACAATGCCAGTGACCCGGGTTAGATCATGACCTTGGGTGCTGTCCTTGTGGAGTCTGCACGTTCTCAGCTAATCACGTGGGTTTCCTCCGGGTGCTCCAGATTTCTCCCACAGATGTGTGAGTTTGTAAGTTAATTGGCCCTCTGCAAATTACCCATAGTGTGCAAGGAGTGGATGAGAAAGTGAGATAAGATAGAACATGTGTGGACGGGTGATCGATGGTCAGCGTGGACTTAGTGGGCTGAAGGGCCTGTTTCCATGCTGTATCTCTCTAAACTAAAAACGAAACAATTGACACCAGGCCTTATAAATAGATATCAGTGCAAATGACCAAAATTCTGATCAAGAGCATTCAGGGACATCTTCAAAGAAGAAAGAGAGGTGGAGAGGGTTAATCGGCCTGTCCCACTTTCACGACCTAATTCACGACCTCTGGCGAGTTTGCCCTTGACACATTCGCAGCATGGTCGTCACGAGGTCGTAGGTAGGTCGTAGGTAGGTTGTGATGTCATAGGTACTCATGACATCAAATAGGTCGCAACGTTTTTCTAGCCTGATGAAAAATGGCCACTAAAAAAGGTTGTGAATTAGGTCGTGAAAGTGGGACAGGCCCTTTCGGCCTTGCTACTTACAATGGATGAATCAGGATCAAAAGTAGGCCGCTCATTTTCTCAAGTTAGCTCCACCATTAAATAAGATCATGGTTGCTTTGATTGTGACCTGATTGGTAGACAAAGAGGTGAATGCCAACACTGAAGCAATTATACTCTGGGGGCAAGAGGTAAAGGTATCTCCAAGAGTTAATAGACCTGTTGGGGATATTTAGCGATATATGTTCCTATGTACCCCCTTTCTACCATTTGCTCTGCTGACACATGCTGAACATCTTCACCCCAAATAGGGTACGGTGAAACTCCCATTGGGGTGATTCCCTTCTCCCACAACTGCGTAAAAGGCCAATGCAGCAGAAGACCAGAGCTGGTTGCCCATACACTGTGTAGTAACCTGTTAATAGTCCTGAGTATGACTACTCACTATTGCAGGCTTATTGATGCCACACTCCCGACGGGAAGGGTTAACCACACTATCAACCCATCATCTACAGAACCTTCCAAATGACTATAGGCTTTAGTTTAGTTTAGAGATATAGCGTGGAACTTTGTCTTCTGTCCAGATCGGGAGCTTAGTTTAGCCGGAAGAGGTTTAGCTTAAGACGGAAGACTTAATAAATAGTACTCCTCCTTGCTGCATCCCATGGGTTTGGAATATACTGGGTCTGGTGGCAACTCCACTTACACAACACCCGTGAGAGTTCTAAAACAGCACCGTCAGTGAATAGACACTTTGAAAGATAATTAAAAAGAAGCCCTGGAGGAATCGGAGAAAATTATGGACTGCGTTTGTGCAAAACCTGAGAAAAGGCTGGAGCTTGTAATCACCACTGCAGACCAATAATAACCACCATTCCAACTAAATTAAATGATAAGTCAATCATGACATATAAAATATGAATCAGAACGTAACATTGCTTTAAAGGTCATTGATGAGCGAGGCAGAGTTCTGGCGACATTTGCTCTTATGCCCTTATCACCGGGAGAATGTGTTCTACAAAACACCAGGCATCTGAAATAAAGACAGGACCTGGCTGCATCAGTATCGCGAAGCAAACAGGTACGTTGTTGAATATGGACAGGAGGCTTTCACTTTGCAGATGCTGGAACATCTGTCCCCATATTCCTACCACATTTCTCTTTTTACATCAGAGAATGGGATCCTGCCTCGATGACTAAAAATAACTGTCTGCAACTGTACGATTGGAAACAAATTGCAGAGTAGCCAATCTCTCTAAAGCCTTCCTCTGGGACCATCATTGCAGTGCGCCATGATCACATACACTGTTCCAGCAAGCTTACCATCACAGCTGTGATTTCCACATGTTGCCTATACCCTGTCTGAAGAGGAACGTCTTAATATTTTGTTATACGTTTATTATTTATTAGTTATAGTTAGTAGTTGTGCACACAATTTAGATGACTGTGTTCAGTTTGGGGCACCATTTATAGGAAAGATGTTGTCAAGCTGGAAAGGATACAGAGAAGATATAAGAGGATGTTGCCAGGACCAGCGATCCCCAAACACATACACCAGGGACAATTTACAATTTTTATTGAGGCAAATTAGCCTACACACCTGCATGTCTTTGGAGTGTGGGAGGAAACCGGAGCACCCGGGGATAACCCATGCGGTCACAGGGAGAATCCACAAACTTCATACAGACAGCACCAAGCCCGGGACTCTGTCGCTGTAAGACAGCAATTCTACCGCTGCGCCATTGTGCGCATGATAGTAATAAACTAAAATAAACTATAAGATGCTGCTTGGTCCACTGAGTTCTGCCTCAGGCTATTTCTTAGGTCATTCTGCTGTTTATCACCCAACAGGTAAGAGATGATTTCCTCTGGCAGTGGTGCCTAGAACCGGGGTCACAGTCTCAAAGTAAATGGTCAGCAGTAGTAAATCTTTGGATTTCCGACCCAAGAGGGCTGAGGGCGATCAGATGCGGAATATATTAAAAACTGTATATTCAATACTATTTTCAATTCAATTCAAATATTCAATTCAAATGAATAGATTTTCAGATATTGAGGGAATCCCAAAATATGGACAGTGCAGTTAAGTAGTACTAAGGTAAATGATCAGCTATAATGTTATTGAATAGGACAGCAGACAGAAAGGACCTCCTCCTGCTTCGAGTGTAGTCATTCTGTTTCTACATGCCCAGTTCATTCCTTGTCCATCCCTTCAATAGCATCTACCTAGCACTTTAAAGACCCCTGTTTGAAATAAGTTACTCATGCCTCCTGTTCAAAATCTCTCACATTTTATTTCTTCCTGACTCCTGACGCCTCAATGATTGGAACCAGATTAGACAACTTGTTTTGCTTTTGCCAGCTGTGTTCTTAGGTGCTTCCACATCTTACATTCAGCAAAATTATTTTACACCTTCATCCATACAGTCTCAACCTGAAATGTCACCAATTCCAATCCATCCCACTCGACCTGTTGAAAACCTCCAGCAGTTTTTTTTTCTCATTTATATTCCAACATTTGCTGTGTTTTGTGTCTATACTTTCCTCAGAGTTGCCACTATAACAAAGAAAAGCAGTCAGACTAAAAAGGACTTGCATAATAGCCATCAATTTCGACTGAATTTCATTTTTATCCCCACTGGGAGCTTTCTATGCTTTTGAAAAAAGCTGCTCCCAAAATTGCTGTACAGTACATTTGGTACTGACTTCAAGCTGAAAATATTGATGTAAGTGCTGCTACTGATAAAAAGAAGTCTTCCATTCATCTTATGGGTCATGTTGGACCCTGATGTGTGAATGGTTTTGGTTATTAAAAGAAAATCTCGGTCTTATTCATACTGCAGTAGGGCACCACAAATGTACCAATGTGATTGTTACATTTCTCACCACGGCCATCTTTCTGGGCTCTTTAAAGACAGCTTCAAACTGTTCTCGCTGGTCTCAGATCGACATAAAGTTAATCCGGATTTACTTAGGATCTTTATAACTTTCACCGAGATAAAATTTCTGTCCCACCAGTTTGGGCTTGTACTGGAAAAGAAAAATGGTTGTACGGTATATTGAACATAGAATGTTAAAAGACAAACCAGAAGTGCAGTGCAGGAAGATTGTTCCCGATGTTGGGGAAGTTCAGGACAAGGGGTCACAGCTTAAGGATAAGGGGGAAATCCTTTAAAACCGAGATCTCTTTTTTTTTTTTTTTTTTTAAATATTTTATTTTATTAGAAGTAAGCACAGTCATATGGCACCACAGTGCCTAATATATATTTTCATAATACATTTTATGTACAACTTCTTTTTTTTTTGTTACATTGAAAAAAGATGAAAATAAGAAAAAGAGGTTAGATAGTAAAGGATAGAAAAATGTGAAATATATAGTGTGTGAAGAAAGAAAACGAGTAAATGAAGAAAGTTGAGAGAGAAAATAGTGAAAAGAAAAGGAGATCATTATTTATAGTCTTGACCAACCCTCGTCCAGTCCTGAAACAGTTATTTTTTACAATTGTGTTGCACCATATGATTCCAAAAAAACGACGAATGGAGACCAACTCGTTATGAATTGGTCTGATTTATCCTTTAAAACCGAGATGAGGAGAACTTTTTTCACACAGAGAGTGGTGAATCTCTGGAACTCTCTGCCACAGAGGGTAGTTGAGGCCAGTTCATTGGCTATATTTAAGAGGGAGTTAGATGTGGCCCTTGTGGCTAAGGGGATCAGGGGGTATGGAGAGAAGGCAGGTACGGGATACTGAGTTGGATGATCAGCCATGATCATATTGAATGGCGGTGCAGGCTCGAAGGGCCTAATGGCCTACTCCTGCACCTAATTTCTATGTTTCTATGTTTCTAAGTTGCCCAGTCCAACTTGGAACAGCCTTGCCTCATAAATGCTGACCAGGATGTTTATCTCTTACTTTCATTTTTAGTTTAGAGATACAGCATGGAACAGGCCCTTCAGCCCACCAAGACCATTGATCACCCGTTCGCACTAGTTTTATGTTTAGTTTAGAGATATAGCGCGGAAACAGACCCTTTGACCCTACCAGTGATCCCTGCACATTATCACTATCCTACACACACTAGGGCCAATTAACCTACATACCTGTACATCTTTGGAGTACGTCCAATTTCGCATCCACTTCCTACATACAAGTTTACAGAGATCAAGTAATACAAACCCCGCCTATCTTTTGGGATGCGGGAGGAAATCAGATCACAGGGAGAACGGGCAAACTCCACACAGACAGTACCCGAGGTCAGGATCGAACCTGGGTCCTCTGGTGCTGTGAAGCAGCAGTTCTACCAGCTGTGCCATTGCGCTGCCTCATCTAAGTCAGCAGCTCATGGACTCTCAAGATAGTGGGAATTGCCTCTCAGCTGACTTCAGGACATCCATTTTGTTTTTCCCTACTCGGGACTACAAAAGTTGTCAATTTGACCCCACAAAAGTTGGGCAATGTGATTCTCCAAGTGATCCGTGCCAGTTTCTAACAATTGACCTCAGACTAATTGCTCCACAGCTAATTATTTTCTCTTTCCCTCGTTCTGTGAATATTGCAACCAACTGGAAGCAATTCATAATCGATCGGATTTTGAAAGATCACCACTAATGCCTCCAATTTCCCTGTGGCCACCTCCTTCAGAATGATGTGGCAACCACGTCTGTTCTCATTAGTTCCATAACTTCTAGGAGCAGAATTAGGTCATGCGTCCCGTCAAGTCTACTCCGCCATTCAATCATGGACAATCTAACTTTCCCCCTCAACCGTTCTCCTGCCTTCTCCCCATACCCTCCGACACCAGTACTTATCAAGATTCTGGCAATCTCCGCCTTAAAATGATCCGTTGACTTGGTCTCTCTCCACGGTTATCTGTGGCAATGAATTCTGATGAAGACTCATTGAAACGAAACATTGGTTTTGTTTCCTGCTGGTGCTGCCTGACCTGCCAAGCATTTTCTGCTTTTAGGTTTGATCCAGCTTGACTTTCTGCTGCCTCAATGTCTTCAGTACTTTATTTTTGTGTAACACTGATTTATTTAAGTCGCTCGCTCCCAGTGGAGTTTCTGACCCCGTGGTTTCAAGTATATTCATGACTTCCACTGTGTTGAAAAAAAAAATGGTGGCTTGACTCCAAAACTAACGACCACAGGATTGTCAAAGAAAAATCCAGGTTGGATCTCTTTTGGAAGGAGCAGCTGGGAGAGTAAACAAAGAGACAGATGGAACGATAATTCCTCAGAGGGGCAAGCAAGAGATTTCCTTTTGAAGCTTCCCAAACTCCCCCAGAGACCAAGTCTAAGTAGCTTTCAATTATCTTTATCCTGAAAGGGAAGAAATGTAAGGTTTCCGACCACATACTAACGTAACCATTTGGACTGCAAACAAGTGCTGTTTAACCAATTGACTCTATATTGCAAGTAATCTTTTGTAGGCTTTGTTTTCACAGTTTGCACATCTCATATTTACTTTAATCTCACACTGGCTTATCTTCTTATGGAGACGCACATTCAGCCCATCAAGCCTATTCTGTCTCTCACAGCAATCTCGTTCATCCCATTAGCTAACTTACATCCCTGTAGGCCACTCTCACACATGGCAATTAATAAGGCCCTCCTTACATAGGGGCAATTGACATTAGGTACTTGGTACTTGTTGTGCCATCATTTCTACCTCAGGGATTCCAACTCCGGTTCCAGCTGATTTTATTCTCACCGAGCACACAGCTAACAAGGGCCCGTTTCCTTTATCGTCATTACTTTTTTGCATTTCTTTCACTCATTTGTTCTATATCTCCCTACATCACCGCCTATACCACTCGTTTCTCTTTCCCCTGACTCTCAGTCTTAAGAAGGGTCTCGACCCAAAACGTCACCTATTCCTGTTTTCCCGGTTTGATCCGCTGAGTTACTCCAGCTTTTATGTGTCTATCTTCATAGTTGAACAATCTACTGACCTACATGCCTTTGGGATGTGGGAGTAAACTGGAGCACGCAGGCTGTCACAGGGAGAACGTGCAAACTCCACATTGACAGCAGCAAAGGTCAGGATCGAACCTGTGTTGTAGGAGCTGTGAGACAGCGACACCAGCTTCAGTTATAGTGTGCCACTCTGTGTCTATGTCATGGACTGGTTTAATGGCTCATCTATGACCAGCCATGCTCTATCTTGTCCCTCCACTCTTCTAACTATATTTCACCTCACCACTGCAATCAGTATGAAGTAGAGACCCGATCTGAAACATCACCTATCCATGTTCTCCAGGGATGTTGCCTGATCAGCTGAGATCCTCCAGCTTTTTGGGTCTTTCCTTGGTAAACCTGCAACTGCAGTTCTTTCTCTCTACTAGGCAATGGTTTAATTGTCCCTACTGTTTAGAACAATCACGCACAATGTGAGTGGCAGTGAAACTGACACGATAGCTTTGTGGAGAACCACTATCCAAGCATCTGTGACAATAATGTGCAATGTTCACAGGTAGTTTAGCGATACAGCATGGAAACAGGCCCTTCGGCCCACCATTTCCTTATCGACCAGCAGTCACCCCGTACCCTAACACCTAACACTAACCTACCCACAGTAGGGGAAACTTACAGTTTTACTGAAGCCAATTAACCTACAAACCTGTACATCTTTGGAGTGTGGGAGGAAACTGTAGCACCCAGAAAAACCCCACGCAGTCACAGGGAGAACGTGCAAACTCCATACAGACAGCACCTTTAATGAGGATTTTACTTCGGAGTCACGTGAGTGATTCCGTGAAGACCCCAGCTCCAGTGCGCATGCGGCATAATCGCACAGCGTGCAGAACGCGGCAGCCAGCGGGAGTCGGGCTAGCTCCCGCATCCAGGGACGAGAGGTAAGTACTTACCTTAATCGGGCCTTGTGATTTTTGCTCCAGGGGGAGCAAAGTGAGGCATGGTGAGCGGGCCCCGTTTCGACTCCAGCGTGGGGCCGACAGTGACGGGGACAAGGTGCCACCCGGACCGCTAACGCTGCGGACCGCTGCAAGGAGCTGCGCCAATGCCGGTCCGCTGAACAGCTGTTCCGTACAGCCGCGGACCGGAGGGAAATTTTAAAAAACCCGACCGGCAGCCCTGCAGACTCCTGACCAGGAGAATCACCGCCCGGGAACCGCCACAACGCCGCCTGGAAAACGGCAGGCAGCCTCTACATGCAGGTAAGGGGAAATCTTACCAATTTACAGGTTCTACAGGAGCCATCTTCCTCCAAGCTGGAACAGGTTGGAGACAGCAAAAATGAGTATGTCTGTCTCCCCAAGCCAGAGGAGGTCATGAAGTTCACCTCCAGGAGAAGGACTGCCTGCCCAACTCCACACGAGGGTCCTTATCTGGGAGGCAGCCACCGGTAGCGGTGGAGCTATTTCAATGCTCCCGCTCACTCGACACCAAGCCGCTCCCTGTGCCGCCGGTGTAAAGGGGCACTGGCTGAATGCCAAGGGAGCTGACTCTTACCCCAGTGCTATTGCACTAGCCATCTCCCTTGTCGAGGGATTGATGCAACAGCGGAGTGGAGTGCTTTGCCTCCTCCCATTTAGCGCATCCTTTATGCTCCTTTTTTAAGGGCTAAGGAGGCCAGGGCTGGGCTGGCTTAAGTGCTGGGCAGGCGGACGAGAACAGCAGTATGCCAGGGGAGCAGGATCAGGAAGAGCCATTGGGTGTCGTGGGCCACTACATGGCTCCTCCACGCGACCATCTTCCAAACAAAAGCCCTGCAGGAACAGGCCTTTCCAGAGGCAAATCCGCAGGCAGCTGGGTCTCGTAGACTCACAGACAAGCAGCGAATTCTACAGAAGGTCAAGATGTTACCACCTTTGCTCGCCTTTGGTGCTGACGCCTAAGATGTTCCCATATTTGGGATACTCGACTGAACGATGGTGCATATAGACCTGCCCGCAACCCCGAATATATGGGGCTATGCAAACCGCTGCTGCGGGGAAGAGGGAGCAGGCTATGGGACGAGCAGGACATCACATCCAACACCCAGCTGGCAGCACCCCTCGGCATCCACCAGCAATATCAAACAAGGACTGGTGAAAGCCTGGTGACCGCTGCAGATCCCCATAGTTCTTTTTAGACGGGGCCCAGAGCGGAGCCGTGGGAAGATGCGCCGCCCCACCGACAGCACCAGCATACCAGCAAACTACGCCTTCATGAAAAACAACAAGCATGGAGGTAGGTAGTCTGGTTCCTCCCAGTTTACACTAAAACAAGGGTGCTCTACTAAACTGCATGGGGAGTGGGCTAAGCATGGGATGCTGTCACAAATAACCAAAATATACTCAACAGCATTAGAGGATAAAAACGAATTCAAATTGGGCATTTTACTGCCAGTTCAGCAATGCGCCCAAAGGGCTGTTTCTCCCTCTAAGAAAAGAGAAGTGAGAAGGCAAGCTGAACTAAACAGGCACATTACTAAACGGATTGGAATTTGTATCGAATATATTCACCAAAACTATAAAAGATGATGAATGTAGCATCATCATTGATCTAATATCACTAAATAAATCTGTTGAGTATATCCACTTTAAGATGGAGGTGGAGTTTTGTCACTGCCAGACATCTGATCTCCCTAGGATACCTATGGGGAGCATTGATATGGGAGATGCTAACTATCTTATACCATACACTAGGATCATTATAGATACCTAAATATATTTACCTGGATCATGGATATCCCGGTTAGGGCAACCATGGGAGCATATAGCATTTCATATGGTCTAAACCTCCGCCCTAAACTATTAAAAATGGCCATGAAAATATTAAGAAAACAAGCATAATCATGGCACATATTGGATGATATCCTCATATTAGGGGAAACAAAGGAATTAGCTGTGGAGCAGTTCTAGCTACGAAACAGCTCCCTAAAGCTGAGGTTCATCCCACGCCCAGATAAACCAGAATTGAAGCGTTACTACCAAGGATTATCTGGGCTTCAATAACAATTCCGTCCATATGACTGTTACTTTGCCAAGACACTTGGGTCACTATAATCAAATCATGAATGTACCCACTGAAGCTATATCACAATTAAGGTGGTGGGCAGACATATATTTGGCATAGTTTTCAGCCCTATTATCATCACCAATCCCAACTTGGTTATTTTTAAAAACCAATGCCAGTACTTTAGGCTGGGGAGCAACTAAACTCCATATCCAGCACAGGTAACAGATGGACCAAGTCACAAACATCGTTACTACACATACCGGGCATCAACTTCTTGGGATTGGTGATCGCCTATTGGGCTAAAAAGCATATGCATTTCAAATGCAGCACGTACATATGTGGTTACGGATTGATAATACTATGGTGGTGGCTTATATCAACCATATGGGGAGCATAATAATCATTATTGTGCAACAAATTGGTCAAACAAATCTGGCAATGGTGTGTCAAAAGACATTTTAAATATCAGCTGCCTATGTCCTAGGAAGCTAGAACACAGTAGGAGACACCATGTCACGGGGTACAATTTATGATTACATTGAATAGATGTCATAACCCAAAATATCTGCTAAATTTATTAAGCAGTTTGAAAGCCAGATATCAATTTGGTTGCACAAGACGGAATCACCAGTAACCCATGTATGTGACTTAGGAACCAGATTAGAGGCAGCAGCGATAGATGCCTATACGCTGGAAGGGGGAATTTCTGCTTTGCCTTCCTCCCTTCTGCCTCATCCGTCGGGCACTTCGCAATACAGATGGGATCTGTCTCCGAGATATTGAACGTGCCCGACCGGCCTACAGCCATGGTTCCCAGTTCATCACGACACGGTGGGCGAGTCACCTATGGATTTCCCTAGTGGACCATGGTTGCTGACTCAACCCAGTATCAGGCATAAGCCACCCATGCCAGGGAAACATCAAACTCCTGGGTGCAGGTTTTGAATAGACCTTACCAGGGACTGGGATTATCCAAAGGAACCATTACCACCATGTCGGCATCCCTGCGAACAGTCACTAAAAGCTAACATGGGTAAAATACTGCCACGACGCAGGGACAACGAACTATTCAACCACTGACGTATTGGAGTTCCTGGAACATCTACACCATGACTAAAAGGTGAGTTACAGTGCCGTAAATACAGCATGGAGCGCCTTATCTGCTTATCTAAAACCGCATGTCAGCAGAGCATGGGATCCCATCCACTGAAGGTAAACTTATGAAGGGCAACTATAATATAAGCCCCAAACACCCAGGTATATACCCATGTATGGGATATTGGTGTGATATTGACATACCTCAGAGAATGGCACCAGCCAGATCCCTCAGCTTGCTTAATCTATGTTTTAAAAAAGGCTCATGCTTATGGCTCTCGTACACGCTCAAAGAGTCCGGTCACTCCATAAACTAGACTGGATACATGGTGATTACCCCAGACGCATCAAGTTCATATTTAGGTCTGGTAAAATCTAACTCGCAGGTATATGGATTCGGCACGAACTAGCAGGGTCGAGATCGCCTGTGTTTTCCGTGCTGTAGTCGTTATATGGCTATATGGACCAGGAACGCCCGATTCACTGGTGGGATTCCGGGCCTACCCACCAGAGTCCAGGTTGAGTGTGGTGACCCATCTACTACTATATATAGACACAACCCACTATCTTAGAGGGAGAGGAAAGCCTATGGGTCAACCACAGTAACCCAAAACGGGGTACGAGCCAAACCACTCCAAGGTGGCTCAAACAGGTACTGAAAGCTGCCGGAATAGATAATAATACATTTAATCCCATTCCACAAGGGCAGCATTGATATCAGCGGCTGAACGAATGGACATCCCGGTTGACCACATTTTCAATACAGCAGAATGGTCAAGGGTACCGCGTTCAGAACATTTTTTATTATAAACCGTTGATAAACCTGATTTAATTGCAGGAGAATATTACAAACTGCAATATTAATTTAAGCTCAGAGGAGCTCTGTTATGTTGTTATTGTTAACAAATACCTTTCTGTTTCTTTTGAAAGCAGATCCACTGGTTGATTACGATAACACTTCCTCCCTCATAAACTTCGGCAGTGAGTGAAATAAAAACTGTTACACGGTTTGAAATCACAGACCTTTGAAGTCTTCACGGAATCACTCACGTGACTCCGAAGTAAAATAGTAAGATTAAACGAGTACTTACCAGTACGAAGTTTGATCTGTATTTTATGAGGAGTTACGGTGAGGGATTAAGTGCCCGCCGCTCCCACCCTCATTATACAGATCAAGCTAATAAACTGATGTCTCGTGATCTTTACTATCTTACTTCAAATATTGTGTCTATTCTGTGATTTCACACCGCTGCTTCGAAGTATGCCGCATGCGCACTGGAGCTGGGGTCTTCACTTAATCCCTCACCGTAACTCCTCATAAAATACAGATCAAACTTCGTACTGGTAAGTACTCGTTTAATCTTACTATCAAACCTGGGTCTGGTGCTGTGAGGCAGTAGCTCTACTGCTGCGCCACCGTGCCGTCTACAACAACATTAATCACTGGGAAGCAAACTTGGCTTCAAAACCAAAGCCAAAAGTATTTGTAAATGATTGAACACCTCATGCACTGGTTCAAAATTCAGGATCTTACTTAGACAGAACGTAGATGATTATTTATCAAAACATAAGTGCTGGAGTAACTCAGCAGGTCAGGCAGCGTCTGTGAAGGAACAGACAGACGATGTGTCATGTCAAGACCCTTCTGCGTCTTTCAGATTAATGTTTATATGGTTGGGTAAAAAATATGTGGGATGAAAGGCAAAAAAAGCAGAGAGTTGTTATGATCTGCAATTCACAGCTTACATGATGGAAGCAGAAACAATCAATGCCTTCAAAGGGGAATTTGAAAGAGAATAATGGCTTAAAGGAAGGAACAGATGAACAGGGCTGGTGAGATTGCTCTGCCAGAAGCTGATATGCAATGGATCGAATGGCCTCCATCTGTGCTGTAGCAACTCTATGAATCTATATCTGAATCGATGTTCTTTTTCACCAACAGTATTTGAGAAGACACGTTGTCAATGGCAACAAGACATGTACCAGTTGCTTGCGGAGAACAATAAGTGGACATTTGAGATGTGTCGCGGGTCAGGAAATGCAGTGAAGCCCTCTTAACCTTTATTTAAGTGTCTGGTAATGTGAGGAAACAGATGTAGCACCATCTGGCCGCTCAGACCGATTTCAATAGCTTCTTCAATAAAAGGCATCACACTGTTACAGGCACAGCACATACATGGTGGTCAACTTGTTTTCTTTTTTGTAAATTTATAAGATAGCAACAACTTACATTTGTGTAGCATCTTTAACATACGCCAAGGCTGCTCACAGAAACCTTTTCAAACAAAATTTGACACGAATCATACAAAAACATAATTTAGTAGATGTTCAAAAGCTGGTTCAAAGATAGACACAAATGCTGGAGTAACTCAGCGGTTCAGGCAGCATCTCTGGAGAGAAGGAATGGGTGACGTTTCAGGTCAAGACACTTCTTCAGACTGATGTCAGGGGAGTGGGAGCTACATAGATAAGGAAATGTATAGATAAGGAAGTGTAAGGTGTGAAACAGGGCAAAGGGAATGTAGAATAGATCATTGTTAGTTGGGAGACGGTAACAGCAAAGCAAACAGAGATAAAATGTAGTCTGAGACAGCTTGCTCAAAGAGATAGGATTTTAGGAAGAGCTTGGTAAAAAAGAGGAAAGAAATGAAAAACATTCCATTCCAAGTCTCTTAAACATCTTCCAACTGATTATTTTTCATTATTTTCCGGGTCGCATCGCCGGCTGATCTGCGGCCTACCATCGATGGAGCTGGGGGCCTCCTCGGACTGAATTTGGGCCCCACCACAGGGCGTGGACTTAACATCAGAGCCGATCCCTTGCTTGGGATTGCTCCAACCGCAGCCTGCGAACTTTACATGGGAGCCCGCAGTATCTGGAGAGGCCGAGTTGGGAAGCTCCAACGACGCAGAGGTTCGACCAGCCCCTACGCGGGGTCCAATCGCCCAGCGCGTGGGAGCTAACATTCCCCAATGCGGAGCGGATCGCCCTGATGCTGAGGGCCCGAACGCTGCCGGCTATGGGAGTCAAGATCGTCCCGTCAACAGAGGACTCGAGGCACCCGACTGCTGGAGAGCAAAGGGAACAGATTTTAATTTTTTTTCGCCTTCCATCACAGTGAGGAATGTGGAGGAGTCACTGTGGTGGATATTTATGTTAAAATGTATTTTGTGTGTTCCGTTGCTTTTTATTTGTATGACTGACTTGGCAAATGAAATTCCTCGTATGCAAAACATACTTGGCTAATAAAGTATTATTGTGATTGTGATTGTGATTATCTCTTTGCCTTCTCCCTGCTCAAGCCTGTAATGTACCTTAGGATCTTGGTGGGCCTGACCCAGAACGTCACCTATCCATGTTCTCCAGAGATGCTGCATGACCCATTGAGTTACTCCAGTACTTTGTGTCCTTTTCTGTAAACTAGCATCTGCAGTTCCTTGTTTCTACATTTTACTACTCCACTACAAATTCTCCTCAAGGTGTGCCTACATTAAATAAGTTCTCCTTCTCTCACAGACAGGAGATAATCACTGGCCTTTGATCTAACCATCTGCCTATCGAAACCCCCCCTCGCCTGCGTCTCCCTATAATCTGCCATGTTTCTTTCTCCCAGCTTTCTTCCCCACCCCCCACCCCACAAACACTGAAGAAGGGTCCCAACCCAAAACGTCATCTAACCATGCTCTCTGAAGATGCTGCCTGACCCGCTGAATCACTCCAGCACTTTATGTCCCCCCCCCTGTTCTTATGTTATCTTCCTTGCTCAACAAGGCATAAACCACCTTATTAACCTGTTCTGCTCTCTTTAATAATAAGTGTGCACATTGCCTGTTCCATCACACCAAACATTTGTCACATTATTCAAGGGGTGTGGGTAGAAAGCAGGAATGGGGTACTGATTTTGTAAGATCAGCCATGATCATATTGAATGACTGTGCTGGCTCGAAGGGCCGAATGGCCTACTCCTACACATATTTTCTATGTTTCTATGTTTCTGTTTTTCTAATTCTTGTTTCTTCCATTGTTAGAACTTGTCTCTTTCAACTGCTCTAGTATCTCCTAGCGGGGCATGGGATCAAGTTCTGCTCGATAATGCTCTTGCGAATAGCCTTCGGACGCTTTGTCACATCAGAGGTGCTATAAGAATACAGTTGTACAGGGTCTTGGTGAAACCACACCTGGAGTATTGCGTACAGTTTTGGTCTCCTAATCTGAGGAAAGACATTCTTGCCATAGAGGGAGTACAGAGAAGGTTCACCAGACTGATTCCTGGGATGTCAGGACTTTCATATGAAGAAAGACTGGATAGACTCGGCTTGTACTCGCTAGAATTTAGAAGATTGAGGGGGGATCTTATAGAAACTTACGAAATTCTTAAGGGGTTGGACAGGCTAGATGCAGGAAGATTGTTCCAGATGTTGGGGAAGTCCAGAACAAGGGGTCACAGTTTAAGGATAAGGGGAAAATCTTTTAGGACCGAGATGAGAAAAACATTTTTCACACAGAGAGTGGTGAATCTCTGCAATTCTCTGCCACAGAAGGTAGTTGAGGCCAGTTCTTTGCCTATATTTAAGAGGGAGTTAGATGTGGCCCTTGTGGCTAAAGGGATCAGGGGGTATGGAGAGAAGGCAGGTACGGGATACTGAGTTGGATGATCAGCCATGATCATATTGAATGGTGGTGCAGGCTCGAAGGGCCGAATGGCCTACTCCTGCACCTATTTTCTATGTTTCTATGTTTCTAATACAGGTGGTGATTGCTGTTGGTGGGGTCTCTGCTCATGATTATTATTCAGTGAGCGTTTCTAGGAGGCCATGAGGTGGACTTGACTCTGATGTCCTCCACAATTGGACTGTCAGTGCTCACAGTCGAAGCTGACACAACAGTAATGATGACTTGAACAGGGTATCAAGGTATCAGCCGCTGACGTTTCCTGTCAGACCAAATGCCAGCAGAGGAGTTAATATTTTCAGGAGCAGAAGGAAGGGGAGGAAATTGAAAGTCTCTCTCCTGCACTAGCTCAATAAAAGGACAGCTGGTTGTTTCCATCGTTGTGGATAAATATGTCAGATACCAATTATTTGCCGGCACTGTGACTGCATGGGGAATGGACAATGCAGAGAGGGGATTTTCAGAAGTTCGTGGCTCATGATTTAGTGGTCTGCTCATTTAAAAAATCTGTACTGAACTTATTATTTCATGGGATCTTTCGCATAAAGGTCTAATGCTGATCATGAAACTACTGGATTGTCAACATTTTTTAATCTGGGTCATTAAACTTATGAGAAGAAAAATTGCTGTTCCTATTTGGTACGACCTTTATGGGTCTTATGGTGATTGGCTTTTAATGTATCCTAACCTTCTTCTAAAATGGCCTCCAAGGCCCCTCAGTTGTGCCAAATTGCTACAACAACAATAACATTCGGCAGATGGTATTTTATGAGCTTAGACTTGGATTTCAACAAAGGCACACTCTGTCCAAGAACATCACATGCAGAGAATGATACTGTCCAACCAATGTCCCTGATCAATTTCCATCAAGATGCATCGCTTTAGTCTGTTCTACATGGGAACAACGCCGCCACAGGGAACATGTAGGGAATGGAGGGATATGGATCATGCCAGGCAGATGGGATGAGTTTATCTTGGCATCATATTCGGCACTGACATTGTAGGCCGAAGTGGCTGATCCAGTGCTGTACTGTTCTTTGTTCTATGTTCTAAGGTGGCTCAACACAACCTCCTCAAGGGCAGTGAACTACCCAACAGATTTGATCAACTAGATATTGCAATGAATGGTGACGGACGATCAAAACATAGAGGAAAGTTGATTCTTCATGAGCATCACCATGCTGAGCAAATGAAGTTTCCAGCAGGAATGCAAAGCTAAAACTGAAACTTTAACAATTATCTTCGTAATAGGACTCAAGTAGGTGATCCTCCTGATGTCCTTGCCATCACTGACAACTCCAATCAGGAATATAGTTGAGTGCTCTGGGCACAGCACAGGCAAGTGGACAGGCCTTAGTGATGAACCTGACATAGAACATAGTACAGCACAGGAACAGGCCCTTCGGCCCCTGATGGCCTTGCCGATTGTGAAGCCTATTTAAACTAATCCCAAAGATAGACACAAAATACTGGAGCAACTCAGCAGGTCAGGCAGTATCTCTGGAGAACATGGATAGGTGATGCTTTGAATGCAATGGGCCTCCGTGGCCAGCTGCAGCTGGGACTACAAAATGGTGCCAAAATGCCACCTCTTGCATTTAGACTCAGTGGACTGTTCTATCTAGACTGTACTGATCGGGGCGATTGTGGTTATTTACGAGGATTGTCTTGCTGAGCTGTATGCAAAAAATGGATTTCACTCAACCTGGCTACACATGATAAAAAAAACAATTGTGTACTAAGATAGACTGATAAAGCTGGAGTAACAGTGGGACAGGCAGCATCTCTGGAGAGAAGGAATGGGTGACTTTTCGGGTCGAGACCCTTCTTCAGTCAGGTATAAACCAGCATCTTGTCAACCATTGTGTACTAAATTGGTTGCTGGAGATTCCTTTTACTCATCGCTCTTAGGGACTTAAAGAGCTCTTAGCTCTAAAAATTCCTTTTTGTAACTCATACCAGCAATTTAGAAGATTCAAGCCACAAGATCTAAAGGATGCTTTTTTAAATTATATTAACCATCAACACATTTAAAATATTGACTGTACTTTCAGCTCCATTATCATCTCACAGTTGACACCAATTATTACTAATGTTGAGGGTTGGTAAATGTGATGGTTAATTAGATTTTCTGAATTTAAAGTGCAACGTTGTAACGCATCTTCTTTTAACATTAGTGGGGGAAATGATGAAATCTATAATGAAGGATTTAATAGCAGAACACCTTGAAGAATCTGAAAGGATTCAACAGTGTCAGTGTGGATTTATGAAAGAAAAATCATGTTTGTTTAATCTGCTGAAATTCTTTGAACTGGTAAAGAAAATGTGATAACCGTTATTGGTGTTGTACTTTCTTAAGGTGTTTGATAGGGTCCTGCAATGTCAGTGTGCAGGGATTTGGGGATAATATACTGATATAGATTACAAATTGATTGTTAGACAGAAAAGCATGAACATTTAAGAAAAGCAAAAGAGACTGCAGGTGCTGGAATATTGAGCAAAAATCAAACTGCTGGAGGAACTCGGTGGGTCAGGCAGCATCTGTGAAGGGAAATGGGCAAATTATATCTCAGTTTGGGACCCTTCTTCAGATTGGTGGAGATATCTGGGGATATTTGTAGAGTAGAGAGTGAGCAGAGCCAGTTTTGTTGAACCATTTAAAAGCCTTCAGGGTCTTGGCAGGGTGGATATTTGAAAGGCCAGTCTGTGCAGTAAACCCAGAAGTCGAAAACGTTGGCCTCAGAAGAAATGTTTCCGCTCAAAGAACGTTGAATCTTTGGAATTTCCCTACCCAGGTTGCCGTGGATGCTCAGATCCGAGATCAATAGATTCTTGGATGGTTGCAATGTCTGTGGGACATGGGAATAATATGACAAGATGAACCACAATATCCTTGACTGACAGAAGCAGGTTTTGAACTGAATGATTGAAAGATACAGCATGGAAACATGCCCCTCGGTCCACCCAGTCCATATCGAACGTTGACGATTTGCAATAGTTCTATTTCATCCCACTCTCACAGTCACTCTCGACACAACAGGGGCAATTTACAGAGGCCAATTAACCCACAAACCTTCATATCTTTGGGATATAAGAGAAAACCAGAGCACCCAGCGGAAACCCATGTCTCAGGGAGAACGTATAAACTCCGCAAAGACAGCGCCCAGGATCAGGATCGAACCCAGGACTCTGCTGCCAAGGTTCAAGGGGTTGAATGGCCTACTACTGTTCTTTTGTTCCGATATTGTGAAAACATGTCTTGACTGATTTGTTTTGCAAATTACACTCATGTAAGCATGAATACCTTTCCGCCTGCAAGCAGTCACTACACTCTATGCCCAATTGAAAGTGTGGTGATTGAATAGAAAGGCAGCCTGGGAGCACAGTGTTTCAGTGCATCAGAGCAGGGGAACTTGGTTCAACTGCATGCTGTAAGTGGCACTCAAACAGAGTCCCATTGAGGATCTTAATGAGTTATAAACCCCAACACAAACACAAACACAAAACAAGATTGATGGATTGCTTGAGAGGCAAGCGCTCTTATGAAATGTAGAATGGATTGGCGAACATATACCTGGAACATAATGAACCACCACTCAAACATTAAAAGTGCACAAAAGTTAATTGACAACTGCATTTCATAATCACTCACAAGGTAGAACATTAGGTTCCGGAGGAACTTTTTTGTGTATTATGCAGAGTGTTGCTTCGTTAATGGTTGTCTTTATGCTCATTGAGTCCATTTGCAGGGCTGCCAACATTGGGTGAGAGTCCGAGGGAGTATAGCGACCGGGGGGGTGGGGGGGGGTAAAAGTGTCCCCCTCCCATTGGTACGGAACATTTGCATTTTTCAGCTAGAAATTGTGCAATATGGTGCATACTGTAGCGAGTCTTTTAACTTACACTTGAATGCAATATATATGCTTTAAATTGGATTGGAGCGTTTTTGAAAGGGGGGAGGGTGTGCGATCACTGATCACTGGCCTTGGGAGTACCCGGTGAGGGAGTGGAGCAACCGAGTGGGGAGAGGGTGTGGAAGAAGGGTGTGTCCCCCTCCCAGGGTAGGAACATTTTGAAATTTGATGTATTAAAATCATGTTTTAGTGCACTGTAGAAGTATGATTTCAATGTTTTTTGTATGAAGTATTTTTAAGAGGTAACTTTTTAAGGGGTAACTTTATCCACACAAAGGGTGATGGGTGTATGGAACAAGCTGCCAGAGGAGGTAGTTGAGGCAGGAACCATCCCAACATTTAAGAAAAAGTTAGACTGATACATGGATAGGACAGGTTTGGAGGTATGGACCAAAAGCAGGTGGCGTAGCTGGGACATGTTGGCGGGTGTGGGCAAGTTGCACCGAAGGGCCTGTTTTCACACTGTATCACTCTATGACTACATTATGCCTCCACCATGCATGAATGCTTCAAAATCAAGTGATCGAGTTTTATTGCCATATACTCAAGCATAGAAACATAGAAAATAGGTGCAGGAATAGGCCATCGGCCCTTCGAGCCAGCACTGCCATTCAATATGATCATGGCTATTCATCTAAAATCAGTACCTCTTTCCTGTTTTTTCCCCATATCCCTTGATGTCGTTAGTCCCAAGAACTAAATGTAACTCTCTTGAAAACATCCAGTGAATTGGCCTGCACTGCCTTCTGTGGCAGAGAATTCCACAGATTCACAACTCTCTACGTGAAGAAAGTTTGTTCTCATCTCAGTCCTAACTGGCCCCCCCCATTATTCTTAAACTGTGACCCATGGTTCTGAGCGCCCCCAACATTGGGAACATTGTTCCTGCAGTTACAGTAAGTGAAAATCTAGCAGGTAAGCAGGATGCTTTCACCAACCACCCCCATTTGAAGTCCACTATCTTCCACCGTATCTACCCTGTGCTGGGTACTTACTTCCAGCAGCCACTGGTTGTCCTCCAGGATGCACCGAGCCACAGCCTGATCCATGCCGGTCACCTGGGCAAATTCGACACAGAGACTCTCACGGTAGCGGCGCAACACTTCGACGCCTCCGACGGCCCGGGACTCTTGCACTGAGGCTGCTCCATGGCCGGAGCTGCAGTGAGCGACTCGCCAGCCCAGCAAACACCCACCAGCCCCGCTCCCCATCCGCATCTGTCCCCGCCGCTGCTTCCGCTTCCAACACCCGCGGCCCATGCAGTTGATATGAGTTTTGAAATTTTTGTTGATAGCAGCATTTCTCACAACAGAGCGAGAGAAATTTGTGATCAGCGTGAGAATTTGGTGAAATGCGTGATTCTCACGCTCAATGCATGGGAGTTGGCAGCCCTGCCTCTCTATCCCCCTCTCCCTCTCCCCCCCTCTCTCTCCCCCACTCTCTCTCCCCTCTCTCCGCCTATCTTTATCTCCCCTCTCTCTCTCTCCCTCCCACCTCACTCTCATCCCTCTCATCCCTCTGTCTCTCCCCTCTCTTCCGCTCTCTCTCCTCTCAACCCCCCTCTCTCTCCCCCCCTGTCTCCCTGTCTCCTTCCCCTCTCTCTCTCTCTCCACCTCCCTTTGAGAGTCTGTCCCTTCGGCACCGAGACTCTCGCAGCAGCGGAGCTTCCGACGCTTCCGACGGCTCCGCGGCCTGGGACATGCACTGTCCGGAGCGCTCCATGGCTGAAGCTGCAGCGAGCGACTCGCTAGCCACAAACACTCGACAGCGCCGCAAACACTCGCAAGTCCCGGCTCCCCGCATCTGTTGCCGCCGCTGGTTCTGCTCCCATCCCTCCTGCAGCCCCAGCTCTCCAACACCCGCGGACCATGCAGTTTATCCGAGTTTTGAAATTTTCATTGATCACAAAAGCTCTCACCACTGAGCGTGAGAAATTTCTGATGAGCGTGAGGGCGTGAGAGTTTGCTTGAGGGCCTGAGTCTCACGCTCAAAGCGTGACAGTTGGCAGCCCTGATTTATCACATGGTCACATCAAGTAACTGTATTTAGCATTGCATTACATATGTCAAGTCTTGTTGCTTCATAAAGTTCTCAGTCAAGCGAGCTGCCTTGTTCTGTATATTATGGAGCTTCTTCAGTGCTGTTGCAACTTTACTCCTCATGGCAAGTGGAATATGTCCCATCACACGCTTAGTTGTGCCATTTGGGTGGCAGGAGATAGTCACTAGCTATAGGAAGGAAAACCTCTGCCCATTTGTTGCAGTCACAGTATTTATGCGGCCGTTCTGAGTCACAGAGTCATACAACACCGAATCAGGCCCTTCGGCCCATCCTGCCCATGCCGACCAAGGCGCCCCATCTACATTAGTCCCACTTGCCCGCATTTGACCCATTTCCTTCTCGTGTACCTGTCCAAACATCTTTTAAGATTCTGCTTAAGATTCTGGTCATCATGGACTTGCAGGATGTTAAGGAAATAAGGAACTGCAGATGCTGATTTACAGTTTAAAAAAAAACACTTGGTGCTGGAGTAACTCAGCAGCAACTCTAGGGAACATGGATAGGTGATGCTTTGGGTTGGGACACCTCTTCAGGGTGAGGATGGGGGGAAGGGGAGGTGGAAGAGAGGTGGAGCAGCACAGAGCCTGGTGGGTGAGAGGTAGATACAGATGAGGGGGTGGGGGTTGAAAGGCAAATGGTTGGACAAAGGCCAGAGATGCAGAGCCAAAAGGTGAGAGAATAGGATAGAAGTGGTGAGACTTCTGAAGTCCAAGGAATGTGGTTGGTGATAGTGGAGGAAGTCAGTGATCTTAATGCCACATATTTTCTGGTCGAAGACGTAAAATTATCAAATTGGATTAGTAATCAGATCTTTGCTCTAGACAATTATCCTGAAAATGATTTATCAGGAACCTACAGCTTTTACTTTTAGGAAATGGCGTATATTTGTTACATTTTTGTTGGCGTAAACAAGTCATTTTATGATTTATGTATTAGTTGATTTAGCAGTGGCATTGAGTTATTATTCAGTTATGCGAGAGGTAAGATCCAAACAATTTGAAAGAATGTGAGAAAAGATAAAAGAAGAAGCTGAATTAAAAAACTTATGGGATGATCAAGAGTTAAGAGAGTCAGTTAATTGTCATATGTACAGACAGCAGAACAATTAAATTCTTACTTGCAGCAGCAAAACAGGCATGTAAGTACAACAAGTAAAGATAATATGTAATTAATGATGAGATTCAGATTCAATTTTAATTGTCATTGTCAGTGTACAGTACAGAGACAACGAAATGCATTGAGATAACCTAGGGGTAACTTTTTCATGCCGAGGGTGGTAAGTGTATGAAACGAGCTGCCGGAGGAGGTAGTTGAGGCAAGGTAGATACGTGGATAGGATATGTTTAATGTGATATGGGACAAAAATAGGCTGGTGGGACTAGTGTAGATGCAACATATTGGTCGGTGTGAGCATGTTGGGCTGAAGGGTCTGGTGAGTGATGGTCTTCCACTCTGTAAGACTCTATGAATCTATAATAAACAAAAACAAATAAAATAATAATAACCTTAATATTAATGCAAAATAAATGTCCTTTGTGAAATCTAAGACAGTCCATAGTTTATAGTTAGGGTTAGTATTATGTAGTATTCAAGAGCCTGATAGTTTTCTTTAAACTTTACTTTAGACTTTAGAGATACAGCATGGAAACAGGCCCTTCGGCCCACCGGGTCCACGCTGACCAGCGATCACCCCGTATGTGAGCACTATCCAACACGCTAGGTGCAATTTATAATTTACAGAAGCCAATTATCCTACAAACTGGTACCTCTTTGGAGAGTGGGTGGAAACCTGAGCACCAGGAGAAAAAAAACCATGCAGTCACATGGAGAACGTACAAGCTCCACAAAGACAGCAGCCGTGGTCAGGATCGAACCTGGGTTGCTGGCACTGTAAGGCAGCGACTCTACTGCTGCACCACCGTGCTGCCCACAGCGCCAGAGAATCGGGTTCGATCCTGACCTTGGGCGGCTGTCTGTGTGGAGTTTGCACTTCCTCTGCAGTGCCATGTGCCGCCCCATTCCTTGGCTACATATCGCTGGTGAACCAATCACCGTGCAGAGTTTATGGTAATTGTGGTGGTCTTGCTTCTCCTGTCTCCCACCCACACAAAGGGGCACAAAGGGGCAGTTAACGTGCCAGCACATCGCTGAGATGCGGTGAGAACAAAAGCTCCTTGTCACATGGAGAACACGCAAACTCCGCGCAAACAGCACCCGGAGTTCAGGACTGGACCTGGTTCTCTGGAGCTGTAAAGTAGCAGCACTAACCGCTGCAGCACCATGCCACCCTTCTGGTGTGCGAAGCGCCGATTGGGAATCAAAAGTCAGGCACAAATCTCTAATAACTGAACAACCGAAATACCAGGTGAAGTGGTCTATATTATTTTGATCCACCTGACTTTTCATCAGTTTGCTTGCTAATCAGGCAGGAACATTGTAGGGGCTACATTCCTTTGGGAAATGCACAATCCTCTGTGCCTTTTGACAATGGCGCCCCGCACAGTAATATGAATTGGATTTCAGACTCCATTCAGCCTAGCCTGAGAGATGCGGCAGGTCTCCATGGTAACACAGCTGCCAACACAGTTCTCGCATTAAATGGTAAGGTAAAATAAATTCTATTTTAGAACATGACGATTCTTTGGATGCGATCAAAATCTCTCACCGATTCTACATATTAAACTCCAGCTCGACAATTAATTAACTTGGAATGTCATAGCCTAATTACAATTTTGCATGACATTGAGTTAAATGGAAAACTGCTGAATTGGATTTTTACACTCAATGTTTTTAATTAAAAATAAGTTAAATCCAAAAGGAAATAATCTGTTCAGAAGACTCTGTCATATTGTAATATTTACTTTAACAGCCTTTCTTTGACAGAGCCTTTAAATCTGCAAACTTTTCAATTCCGCATTTACTTCCTGCTGCTCCTGATAGGTATGGTGAGCCTACTGGTTCTTTCCTCTCCATCTTTCAGATGTTCATGCATGCCCCTTTGCGATGTTTTCCTTAAACAGTAAGGCTCCTGGCTATGCTCTAATATACCCAAATGCAGCATCACAGTGCCTTGAGACAGAAGTACAGGTGTTTCAGGGTTAGCTACACTTCCATAGAGAAAGCAGGAAGAGTTTACCATGAATCCCATGCATCCTAATGCCCCTGTCCCACTTAGGAAACCTGAACGGAAACCTCTGGAGACTTTGCGCCCCATCCAAGGTTTCCGTGCGGTTCCCGGAGGTTTCTGTCAGTCTCCCTAATGGTCGAAAGTGGTTTCCGCTTCATCTATGTTCCGGCGATTATTTTAAAAAAGTCTAAACCGGCCCCGACTAAAAATAGGTTGCCATTTTAAAAATCGGTAATTTTTTAGTCAAAGCCGGTTGCGATGCTAGTTGAAGGTGGTTGTCGGAGGTTGTATAGAAGTTATATAGAATGTATATAGAAGAAACACGTTACTTCTTAAATCTTACCAATATGTTTAAAAACATTTAGTAAAGCTCGCAGATGTCAGCTATGTTTGTGTGCTCAACGTCAAGGACCATAAACATGTTATTGTTTAGTTTATTTTGCTTCAGTTAGAACATTATGGTAACTCAGAGATTGGAGATAAAAGACAAGGACAGTACGAGGTTAAAGTTAGTAAAAACATGAGTGCTAAGCAGCCAAAGATAAGAACTGAAATTACAATAAAACGCTGCATGAAAGGATGGATCAGTGAACATTTGGAGAGTGGCCGAGCTGTACTATCTCCAGGACCAGATTTGTGCAAATTAAAGGCTTTTCGTCTTCTTGAAGAATTCTCCGTGTCTGTGTCATTTATATCTTTAATTTGAGTCACGTAAACCACAACAGTTGCAGGTAGTGGAAGGTAAGACCTCCCTGGTGGAATAAAACTGGGTGAAAAAAAGGTTAATATTAACATAAGCATGTGAACTCTGCAACTATGATTGAGCACGCCCAGGAGTGACAGAGGTCACATGCTTATGTTAATATCAACATTTTTTCCACCCTGTTTTATTATTTATGGGTTTACTCTGGGTGCTCCGGTTTCCTCCTACATCCCAAGGATGTGCGGGTTTGTTGATAATTGGCCTCGGGAAGTTGCCCCTGGTTTGTAGAGTGGATGAGAAAGTGGGGCGAGTCTCATTTCAGGTGGAGACCCGCCTTCAGATTGAGAGTCAGGGGAGATGGAAATTAGAGATATGAAAAGGTACAGGGAACAAAAGAATGAACAAGGATGATTAAGGATGATTAAGGAAAGGTGGTTCATTGGGGGTTGTGGAAGAGGATATAACAAGGGAATCTGGACAGTGAAACTAGTAAGACAATTAGTCTGACTGACCCTTTGAGTTGCTCCAGCTGTTTGGTTCACAGCACTTTTGCCTTTGTATAATCTTTGAGTTGTCCAAGATCTGTGAATATTAATTCTGTTTCTCTATCCATTGATGCTGCCCGACCTGCCGAATATTAGAAGTATTTTCTGCTTTTACCTTCCATTTTGAACAAGATGGTCCTCATATCTACTTTGCTCAACCTGTAAAAATTAAATGGATTACAAATTGCTTATGCTGGCCTCTATTTTCAAAGACGTAAGGAGAATATTTACAAGGAGTCAAGGGACAAGAGCATTTCCAGAGTGTTTTATTGTCAAATGTCCTGAAATGGAACAATTAAGTTCTTATTTGCAGCACCATAACAGAGGACTAAAACAATAATAGTGCAACTACAAAAGCAATGCTCCCAAGCCTATATACAGAGCTTAGTTGGAGGCTGTAGTGTTTAATGGGTCTTGGTGCAGCACAGCTTCTGCCTTACAGCGCCAGAGACCCAGGTTCGATCCTCACTACAGGTGCTGTCTGTGTGGAGTTTGCATGTTGTCCTTGTGGACCCGTGTGTTTGCTCCGGGTGCTCCAGTTTTCGTCCCATATTCCAAAGACATGCGGGTTTGTAGGTTAAATATCTTTAGTAAATTGTCCCTTGTGTGTAGGATATAACTAGTGGATGGGTGATCACTGGTCGGCATGGACTTAGTGGGCCGAAGGGCCACCTTCCGCGTTGTATCTCTAAATTCAACTAAATTAATAACGCAATGGTTGTTTGGAAGAAGCTGCTCAAGTAACAGTTCAAAGTAGAATGTAAGATAAAATTTATGTTGAAGAAATCCAAACCACCATTTCTGCGATGTTTGGTTTAGATTGGAGATACAGCCCGGAAACAGGCCCTTCAGCCCACCGAGACCGTGCTAACCAACGTTCCCCATACACTAATGCTATACACTAGGCAAAATTTGCAATGTTTCCAAGCCAATTAGCCAAAACCTGTACATCTTTGGAGTACATCAAGGATCCTCACCATCCTGGCCACTCACTCATCTCCCTGCTGTCTTCAGGTAGAAGGTACAGGAGCCTGAAATCTGCAACATCCAGGTTCAGGAATAGCTACTTCCCCACAGCTATCAGGCTATTAAACTCCTCAAACAAAACTCTGATCATGAATAGCCCATTGCACTTTATCTGTATATTTATGTGTGTAAATATATATATATTCATTGGTGCATGGTCATACTGATCAGTTCTGTTCTGTATTTATTCATGTCTACTATATTCTGTTGTGCTGAAGCAAAGCAATAATTTAATTGTCCTATCTGGGACACATGACAATAAACTCTCTTGAATCTCTTGAATCTTGAATCTTGAGTGTGGGAGGAAACCGGAGCTCCTGGAGAAAACCCACGCAGGTCACGGGGATAATGTACCTACTCAGTGCAGAGCGAACTCGGAGTCAGGATCGTACCCAGATCTCTGCCGCTGTAAGGCAGCAAATCTACTGCCATCCCAATGCTGGAAATAAAAACAGAAAATCCTGGAAATACTCAGCAGTTGAGTATTCTTCGTGGTAAAAGAAGCAGGGTGAATGTTTTAGGTCAATGACCTTCCATCAGAAATCTTTGTCGTCTTCAATTTGCAGCTTGAGTTGTTCGAGTCCAGCTTTCCCATAGAAATCAGCAGATGCCACCAGATATAAAAAGACGTGCTGAAGCCAGGCTCCCCAAACAGAAACAAAAATAAAACACCTGTAGGCATGAGCAATGCAGCTTTGGTCTCTGCTGAATCTTTCCTTTGTACTTTAGCTGACATTAGTTCTTTTGGTCCATTATCCCCTGTCATTCATACTCTTTTATCTCCTGTTGCTTTGCCGAGTTATTTTGTTCATGTTATCTTCTGACTTGACAATCGTTCCTGATTTATAAACCGCAGAGATCTAAACAGTTTGTGGCTCACATGTAACCGTTGCAAATCGAGGAGAGAGATGGTTTTGCCTACTCTGTGGAGAAGCAATGAACTGCAGGTGCTGATTGTCCAAAATGCTGGAAAGGCACAAAATGCTGGAGTAACTCAGCGAGTCAGTTTCAGACGCAGACTAGAAAAGGGACGAACCGGAAATATCACATATCGATGTTCACCAGGGTTGATGCCTAGTACATGTGCCTGTGTGTGTGAGTGTGTACGCAAGCATGCGTGTGTAAATGTGCATGCATGTTATTCCCTTATACCCTTACTGCCCAAAGTAATTAAAAGTGGGCAATAAATACATCACAGATGGTCACGGGCCTTCATCAATCAGAGTATTGAGTGTAGAAGTTGAGACGTCATGCTGCAGTTATACAAGACATTATAGAGGTGTACACAATCATGAGAGGAATAGATTGGGTAAATGCACAGTCTCTTGTCCACAGTAGGGAACCAGAGGATGCAGGTTTAAGGTGGGAGTGGAAAGATTTAATAGGAACCTGAGGGGTAACTTTTTTACACATAGGGTCGTGGGTGTATGGAACAAGCTGCAGAGGAGGATGTTGAAGCAGGTACCATCGCAAGGTTTAAGAAACATTTAGACAGGTACATGTGTAGGATAGGTTTAGAGAGATATGGGGCAAATGTAGGCATGTGGGACTAGTGTAGATGGGACATGTTGGTTGGTGTGGGCAAGTTGGGCCAATGGGCCTGTTTCCACACAGTATGACTCTATGAGTCTATGATTCTAAATGATTTAAGTTTAGTGTTATTATTGTCAGATGTCCTGAGGTACAGTGAAAACTTTGTGTTGCATGCTATTCAATCAACTCAAATAATACTAAACATAAACACAATCAAATCAAACTCAAGTACAATAGGTAGTGTGTAGGGAAAGATGCAGAGTGTAGAATGGGTTCTCAGCAGTGTAGTGCACCAGTTCCAGAGACAAAGTCCAACGTCTGCATTGAGGTGGTAGTGAATCGGACTGTACCCTACTGATGGAAGGAGCTTGCAACAGCCTGATAATAGAAGGGGAGAAGCTGTTCCTGAGCTGATTTGCCATTGGCATTCACATCTCAATAAATGAATTAAAAAGAGCAATATTCATATATGTGAGCCTGGCACATTTAACTTTGCACCATGATTGCAATTTTTAAAGAAGCAGATGATACATGAATGCAAATATAAATGAAGGTGACAATTATACGAATTGTACAGGAGCGTTTCACCTCAGATCCCAGCGCAGGGGAGTGGCAAAACTGGTAGGGCTGCCTCACTGTCTCAGATGTCTGGATTCGATCCATGTGCTGCCTGTGTGGAGTTTGCACATTCTCCCAGGGAATTTCCTCCGGGTGATCTGGTTTCCTCCCACATGCCAAAGACGTGCGAGTTTGGGAGTGTGAGTTGGCCCTAGTGCGTAGGGAGTGGATGCAAATGTGGGATCAGGTGATCGATGGACTCAGTGGGCTGAAAGGACTGTGTCCATGCTGTATCTCTTAATTCAATCAATCATTGAGTTTGAAGGAAGGATGCCTGGTTTGAACATCTGCCACAACCACTTGCACCATGTGCCAAAAAACGAATTAACTCCAGCAGACTGCAATCCTGGACTAGAGTACAGTTCACGGCTGATAGGATTTTAATAACCATTCCTTCAATTTGTAATGCACACTCAGCTCTTCACCGTGTTGCTGTACCTTTCTGTACGCATGCCTGTGTGTAGTTACTGCAAGCAATCTGTTTAAAATTGTACAGATATTACCAACCATCACAGCAGATTGGAAAGCACACTGCCTAACATGGTGGAGAACATATCACCACTAATATTGCCACTATTTCAATTACAATTGCTTCATAATTCCTCCTAAAGTGCTTTTTAATGACTATTAATGTTGAACGGTGCTAGTACTTGCTCAATAAATTCTGCGCTGTTGCAGTCCATCCTGTTTCGAACGCCTTTTACCGTCTCTCATTTGCATTCCGTCCCACTAGTAACACTGCTGTCTCGGAATCAGAGCATTCAGTTTCAGCTCTCACTCCGGAGACTTCAGGCTGATTACACGTGGTACTGAGGGAGCACTGCACTGCTGGAGGACCTGTCTTTCAATGTGGAAAACATTTGGCCTCGATCGCGAGAGAATGCCGTGGTCCCACTGCTGAATTTCAGTGTCATGGGCCTGTCCCACTTAGGCGACTGCAGGAGACTATGCGGTCGCCACATGGTCGCCACATGTTGGCGGGTGGTCGCCGGGTAGTCACCTTCATGGTCGTGAGGAGTTCCCGCATTCTGGGAACTATGTTGAAAAATTAGCGGCGACCAGACTGAAGCCGCCATGGAGAGTAGCGAGAATCCTCGTGCCGTGGGTGGGTCGTCAGGTGGTCCTAGTAGATTGCCAGGTCCAAGGTTGTCGTAGGTTCTCGTAGGTTGTAGCCGGTGCTGTCTGGTGAAGTCCATTGGCTCGTTGGGGGGAAAAAACGTAAGCAGTAGTTTTGAGAACCAAGGATAACTGACTGGTAATGTTAAATGTCCGCCGAGCTTCACAGCCGTGTATCTCTGGCTTCTTAAAAGTTGTCTCCACTCCTTCTCCCCCCTCTCTCCCCCCTTCTCCCCACCCCCCTCCCTTCTCTTTTAAAGGACTTACCGTACACTAGCCGCCTTAATTACAGCACCAACCTTCCTGTTCATCGTGGTGTGTGTCTGTATCACCTTGGCTTTGCACCGTGTGAATTTCACTCAGACAGCTCTCCCCCTGCTTGCCCTGACCCCGCCTGCATAACAGGCTGGTGAAGAAAGTGATGTGTGTGTGTGTATTTGCTCCACTCTGATAGTCGCCGGCTGTCGCCTGAAAAATCGCCTGTGGGGCAGGCCCATACGGGAGTTAGCCATGACCAACGTTTAACCCTCACTTAACCCGTGTGTCACTTTGAACAACTTTGGGGGGAATTGCTTGAACGCAGATCAGCTATTGTGCTTTCAAAATTATAACACTTCACAAGCTATGAAGAGCTTTCAGTGGTGAAAATATAGGACTTCAAGCTGTGAAAGGTACAAGACGTGGTACATGAAAGGTACTAGACAAGGAAAGGCACAAGGTACAAGGGCGGCACAGTGGAGCAACTAATAGAGCTGCTGCCTCACAGTACCAGAGATCCTGACCTCGGCTGCTGTCTGTGTGGAGTTTGCACGTTTTCCCTGTGACTGCGTTGGCTTCCTCCTGGTACTCCGGTTTCCTCCCACATGCCAAAGACATGTGGCTTTGTGCATTAATTGGCCTCTGCATTTTGCCCCGAGTGTGCAGTGTGAATGAGTGACCAATGCCTTGAGTGCAGGAGGATAAGGGGTGATCCTATATCGGTGTGTAACGTCACGAGGGGAATAGATCAGGTCGATGCATAGTGTTTCATGCCCAGAGTAAGGGAATCGAGAACATCATTTGCTGGGACTCATCATCAATCAGCTCATCTTCTGACTGCACGATGGAAGGAAGATTGTTGATGAATTCTTTCGGAACAAGGAGGTAGACTAGGATGAATCTTAACAGTAGTTATCACCATCACAGGAGAAGAATTATAGGTGCTTTACTGTGTCAGTAAGATATCTTGACTATAAGCTTTGTCTAGAGCTGACTATGAGCAAGGTATTCAGAAGCTCCACCTCACAGTAAAGAGAGCTGAGTGTCATGCATTCGCAAACCAAGTCGAGAGCAGCATTTAAGATAGTAACTGGCTGAATTATTGTTTGACCTTATGCTCTTTTGAAATAATAAATCAAGCAGGCTGCAGTGTGCAGTATTATTAATTTGTCCAGTTTACATATAGCTTTAATTATTCCTGTAATGTGTATTTCTAATGTCCTGAATGAGGCCACACCATATTACGAATCCTTAGAGCGGCATATAAATAACTCCTAACTGGTGACTGGGAGGTGATATGGTGGTGCAGCGCTAGAGTTGCTGCCTTAGCGATCCGGGTTTGATCCTGACCATGGGTGCTGCCTGTAATGCCCCTGTCCCACTTAGGAAACCTGAACAGAAACCTCTGGAGACTTTGCGCCCCACCCAAGGTTTCCGGGCGGTTCCCGGAGGTTGCAGGTGGTTGCTGGAGGTTGCAGGTAGTGGAAGCAGGTAGTGAGACTGACAAAAACCTCTGTAAATTGCGCCGAGTATGTAGGATAGGACTAGTATACGGGTGATCGCTGGTCGGCGTGGACTCGGAGGGCAAAAGGGGCCTGGTTCCACTCTGTATAGAAACATAGAAACATAGAAAACATAGGAGGAGGCCATTCGGCCCTTCGAGCCAGCACCGCCATTCATTGTGACATGGCTGATTGTCCCCAATCAATAACCCGTGCCTGCCTTCTCCCCATATCCCTTGATTCCACTAGCTCCTAGAGCTCTATCTATCTATTTAAATCCATCCAGTAATTTGGCCTTCACTGCCCTCAGTGGCAGGGAATTCCACAAATTCACAACTCTCTGGGTGAAAAAGTTTTTTCTCACCTCAGTCTTAAATGGCCTCCCCTTTATTCTTAGACTGTGGCCCCTGGTTCTGGACTCGCCCAACATTGGGAACATTTTTCCTGCATCCAGCTTGTCCAGTCCTTTTATAATTTTAGATGTTTCTATAAGATCCCCCTCATCCGTCTAAACTCCAGTGAATACAAGCCTAGTCTTTTCAATCTTTCCTCATATGGCAGTCCCGCCATCCCAGGGATCAATCTTTAAACTAAACGAAACTCAAGTGTGATTATCTCTCAGTTTGCTGGTGAGACCATGTGTGAGCTGTGGGGAGGCGCAGAGAAACATGAGGAGATAGAGATAAGCAATGTGAAGGACCAGGGACATGGCTGATGGAGGATAATGTGGAAAAATGTGAGATCATTCACTGTGGCGGAAATAAATCCAGAAAGGTTTGGTAATTTGTGGAGTCCACGCCGACCAACCAACCATCATCCGTGCAATAGTTCTATCCTACATACTAGGTGCAATTTATAGGAGCCAGTTAACTTTTTCAATTCAATTCAATTCAATTCAACTTTAATGTCATTGCACAAATACGAGTATGGGTACAACGAAATGCAGTTTAGTGTCAGTCCATAGTATAGTGCAATATAGAAATAAAAATAAAAATACAGAATAATCAAACAATAATCGAACAATGTGGACGGAGAGACTGGAGAAATCTATCGGCGGGACTCCGAGTTCAGCAATGTGATGGTATTATTGTAGAAGCTGTTCCTCATCCTACTAGTACGTGACCTGAGGCTCCTGTACCGCCTCCCTGATGGGAGAGGAGGGCAAACAGTCCATGGTTGGGGTGGGAGGGGTCTTTAATGATCTTCCCGTCCCGTCTCAGACACCGTTTTCGGTGGAGGGCATCCATGGTAGGGAGCGGGGCACCGATGATGTACTGCGCGGTTTTCACCACCCGTTGTAGTGCCTTCCTGTCCGCTACGGTGCAACTGCTGTACCATACCGTGAAGCAGGTGGTCAGGATGCTTTCGATGGTACAGCGGTAAAAGTTGGTCAGGATCTGGGGGGACAGGTGAGCTTTCTTGAGCCTCCTCAGGAAGTAAAGGCGCTGCTGCACCTTTTTGATCAGTTTGGAGGTATTGAGGGACCAGGGCAGATCCTCCAAGATGTGTACCCCGAGGAATTTGTAGTTGGAGACGCGCTCCACCTCAGTCCCGTTTATATGGATGGGGGTATGTCTGCCCCCTCTGACCTTCCTGAAGTCAACAATAATTTCCTTCGTCTTCTTGGAGTTGAGGACTTGGAGTTAACCTACAAGTCTGCACATCTTTGGAATGTGGGAGGAAAGCAGAGCTCCTGGAAAAATCCCACACGTTCACAGGGAGAAAGTACAAACTCATGTCAATTCTTTATTGGTGAGAGACTGAAGGTGCTGCTGATCACTGGAGCTAGGTGACCTTGCACATTAATTACTAAAATCACTGAACATGTTGGTTCAGCAAGTGATTATGTGGGCAAGGTGTATGTTTCCTTATTCAGCAAGAGGATCCTAGTACATGAGCTGAGACAATGTGCTGCAATTATACAGCCCCCTGGTGAGACTGCATCTGGAATATTGTGTACAGGTCTAGTCTTGTCACCTTAGGAGGATAAACCTGCCATAAAGAGAATGTAGACAAGACTGATTCCTGGAATGGCAGCTTTGTTTTATGAAGAGAGATTCTGCAGACTAGGTTTATATTCCCTTATGTTTAGGAGAATCAGAAAAAGCCATATGAGATTTGACAGGTTAGATTTACTTTAGACTTTAGACTTCAAAGATACAGCACGGAAACAGGCTGTTCGGCCCAATTCCGCGCCAACGATCGATCATTCCATACACCAGCACTATCCTAAACACTAGGATCAATCTACAATTTTTATCAAAGGCAATTAACCTACAAACCTGTATGCCTTTTGGACTGTGGGTGGATACCGGAGCACCCGGGGCAAACCAACGCGGTCACAGGAAGAACGTACAAACTCCGTACACACAGCACCCGTAGTCAGGATCGAACCCGGGTTTCTGATGCTGTAAGGCAGCAACATTACCGTTACGCCACTGTGCCGCTCCTGTGGAGTCATTGTTTTCCATAGCTGGGGTATCTAGACCCAGGAGTCATGGTCTCAAAATAAAGTGTTGCACATTCTGGACAAAGATGAGAAGATATTTCACTACCTATCTGGTGGTGAATCTTTGGAATTCTTTACATTTAGTCACTCAGGATGGCACAACCCTGACTGGACTGATTCAGGATGGGGAGGAATTTGCCTACAGGCAGGAAGTGACACAGCTGGTGTCCTGGTGCCATCGCAACAACCTGGCCCTCAATGCTCTTAAGACAATGGAATTGATTGTAGACTTGAGGAGAGCTCCCACTCCCCTCACCCCACTCACAGTCACATCTGTGGAGTATTTTAAGTTCCTGGGAACCATCATCTCCAAGGACCTTAAGTGGAGTCTACCATCGACTCCACAGTCAAAAAGGCACAACAGAGGATGTACTTCCTGCGGCAGCTGAGGAAGCACAATCTGCCACAGGCAATGGTGGTCCAATTCTATACTGCCATCGTAAATTCTGTCCTCACCTTCTCCATCATGGTCGGGTGTGGCTCAGCCACCGAGCACGACATCAGGAGGCTGCAACGAATCGTCCGATCAGCTGAGAAGGTTATTGGCTGCAACCTTCCGTCCATTGACGAACTGTACACTGCAAGGGCCAGGAAGTGAGCGGGTAAGATCATCTCTGACCCCTCCCACGCTGGCCACAAACTCTTTGAATCATGTCCCTCTGGAAAGCGACTCCGGATTGTCAAAGCTGCCACAGCCAGACATAAAAACAGCTTTTTTTCCGCAAGTGTAGCTCTACTCAATAACCAAAAATCTGTAACCTCTTTTTGCTCTGGTATTTCATTTAATTCACATGTTTATCAATAATGTTTTATTATTAATGTTTAATGTTTTATGGATCATTTTTAACTGTCACTATGTCATGTTGTTACTTGCAGGCAGAGCACCAGGGCAAATTCCTTGTATGTGAATACTTGGCCAATAAACGTATTCATTCAGTCTATTTATGATAGGGATCCACAGATTTGTCGATAGTACTGATATAATCAAGGTGTATAGGGTTCAAGTGGGATAGCGAGGTAAAAGAGCAGCCTTGATCTTATTAAATAGGTAAAAAGCACAGAGGGGGCGAATGGCTAGTTCTGTTTCTATTTCTTATTCCTTTACAATCAATCAATACATACGCACAACTGGTATTGCAAAATTATTTTGCAAAAGAGCAAAAGAATTAGAATGCAGAATATAGTGCTACGGTATTATAGCGTTACAGCTGCAAAGGAAGTGCAGATAAAAAAAAGTGCATGGGTTATAACGAGGTAGATAGTGAGATCAAGGCTCACACAAGTTATGAGAGATCCAGTCAAAAGTTTGATAATGCTGTTCCTAAATGATGGTAAGTCCTTTTAAGCGTTTCTCTCTTCTGCTCAATGGGAGTGGGGCGATAGGGGAAGAGGGAATCAGCTGAGTGCAAGTATCCTTTGATAATGCTGGCTTCTTATTGAGGCAGTATTAAGTGAAGATCGAGCTGATGAGGGGGAGGCTAGTCTGTGTGATGGACTGGGCTGCACCCACAACTCTCTGCAATCTCTTGCGGTCTTGGGCAGAGCCATTGTATAAAAGCTTTTGTTTTTGTCTGTTATCCAGGCAAATCGCACTCTACATAAGTACATCATGGTAGAGCAAGAGAGAAAAAGAAACAGAACATAAAATAGTGTTTCAGCAACAGAGAAACTGTAGATACAAAAAATATTCTGGCCATTGTGGTCAGCTAAATCTACAACAACAATGAGATGAAGTATAGGAAAGAGATTGAGAATCTGGTGTTATATTATCAGGATAAAAAAAACGCGCTCTTAACTTCAGCCAGACTAAAGAGTTTGATGCTGACCTACGAAAGCAAGGGGGTGATCACAACACTGTCCTTGTCAAAGGAACTCCTGTAGCGATGGCCCCAAGTTTCAAGTTTGTTGGCATCCATATTCGCAGCAACCTAACCTGGTACCTTCATGCTGATGCAGTGATCAAGAATGCACATCAGCATATTTACTTGTTAGGCATCAGAGATCAACATGTCCATGAGGAGTCTCGCGGACTTCTGCAGATGTGCTAGAGAAACTATTCCGCCAGGATGCATCTCAGCCAGGTGTGACATTGCTCTGCTCTGGACCATCCAGTCTAACGTCATGGTGCATTGCATCAGGAATGCTGGAAATATCATCAAGGATACTAGTCATCCAGCCCATTCACTTTTCTCTTCTATTTATCTTATAGGACAAGAGTTTAAAGACTTGGACATCCATAATAAAGAACAGCTTCTTCTCCACTGCTAACCAACTGCTAAACCAATCATAACCCATTTCTGAGGTCCTGCTACAAAACGTCACAAATTCCTTTTCTCCAGAGTTGCAGCCTGTCCCGCTGAGTTACCTCATCATTTTGTGTCTACCTTGTGTAAACCAGCATCTGCAGTTCCTTGGTGATGAAACAAAATACAGAGCGGAGGTGCAGAACCTGGCGGACTGGTGCGCACGTAACAACTTGTCACTAAACACCTCCAAGACCAAGGAGCTGATTATTGACTTCAGGAGGTCCCATAATGGAGAATACGCCCCAATCTCCATCTACGGGGAAAGTGTGGAGAGAGTGTCCAGCTTTAAGTTTCTGGGCACTCACAGTTCAGAGGACCTCACATGGTCCACCAACACCTGGTCAAGCTGGTCAAGAAGGCACAGCAACGACTGTTCTTCCTGAGGACATTAAAAAAGACTGGTCTGCCCCAACAGCTGCTGACAACGTTCTACCGCTGCACCACAGAGAGCATATTAACGTATGGCATCTCTGTGTGGTATCTCAGCTGCACGGAGGTGGAGAGGAGAGCTCTTCAGCGCGTCGTCCACAGAGCGCAGAGGATTATTGGGACACAGCTACCAGCCTTGGAGGGCATCTACCACACACGGTGCCTCAGGAAGGCCGTCAGCATCCATAAAGACTCCTCACACCCTCGTAACGGACTGTTCGAACTACTTCCCTCCGGCAGACGTTACAAGGCCTTCTACGCCCGAACCTCCAGACTCAGAAACAGCTTTATTCCCAGAGCTACAGCGGCTCTGAACCGGCCCTGCTGAGTGCCCCCCACCCCCCCTGGACTGTCTCCCTCGGATGGTCACGTCACACAGTTTATTTATTTATTTTCCTTTTCTTTTACATCGGTTGGAAGCTGCATACTAAATCTCGTTGCACTGATGTGTAATGACAATAAAATATATTATTATTATTATTATATTATTCCTACACATATTCCTACGCTTAACTCAACCTTATTCAGTTATTCTGATATTGTAATTTAACATTATTTTGCATTATTTAGCTCTTGCACTACAATGTTGCATATTCCTCTGTTTATTGTTGTATTTATCATTACTGTATGTATACTGTTTACTCTGTGAGCTTCATGTGATCTCGGTCTGATCAAATCTTGAGAGAAAAACAGTTTACATCCCTGAAACATTACCTGTTTTTCCCCCCCATAGATGCTGCCTGACTTGCTGAGAATTTCCAGCATTTTTTGTTTTTATTTCAGATTTGTAGCATCTCCAGATTTTTGATATTCATTTGATCAGCTGTTGTTGGGGCTAGGAAGCAAAAAAGGGAAGTGTTCTAATGCAAATTGTGTAGTGTTGAGTGTCAGGGCTTGCCAAGTTTAGTTTAGTTTAGTTCAGAGATACAGCGTGAAAACAGGCCCTTCCGCACACCGAGTCCACGCCGACCAATGATCACCCGCACATTCATTCTATCCCACACACTAGGGACAATTTACAAAAGTCAATTAACCGACAAACCTGCACGTCTTTGGAATGTGGGGGGAAACCGGAGCACCCGGAGAAAATCCACGTGGTCACAGGGAGAATATGCAAACTCCCTACCGACAGCACCAGTGGTCAGGATCGAACCCGAGTCTCTGGTGCTGTAAGGCAGCAACTCTCCCGATGTTTTCAGCTTCAATTGCATCCTCAATGTTACTCGAAAGTAACAATGTCACAAATGGAACTGTTGTTCTTTGAATCAATCGATAACCATCACCATTCCTCGGAATTGCAATATGCAACCAGAATTCCAGGAAAATAATCCATAGCCAGGGTTCCCAGGAATTGTAACAGAAGGAAAGTTCTCAGGAACTGTTCTCAGTCCCCCCTGAATGATAACCATGAACTTCATTACAAACAGGCTTTTCAGGCACACAGTCTGAATTGTTATTTCCAGATATTATGAGATACCCAATTTTCCCAGGCACACCAATATTTAAAGGCACACCATTGTCCATGCAGTCCCATACACTACATCACAGCACGTATGTATAGGAAGGAACTGCAGATGCTGGTTTACAATGAAGATTGACACAAAATGCTGGAGTAACTCAGCGGGTCAGGCAGCATCTCTACAGAAAAGGAATAGGTGATGTTTCAGGTCGAGACCCCTCTTCAGACATTGCCAACACCAACATTCCAATGGATTCCCAGACACTGCAATAAAAACAGCATTCCCAAACACAGCCTGGCATCTGGTATTCCCAAGCAAAGCATCATAGCTAAAATTCTCTGGAACTGCATTATAACTAATATGTCTCAGTAGTGCATCAAAGCTGGAATCACTCCAGTGCATTTTTGCCAGCATTCACAGGTACTACATTACACTCCCAAGCACGGCATTACAGACAGTGTCCCAATCATTGCAATAATAATAATAATAATCATTAATAATAATAATAATAATAATAATAATAATAATAATAATATGTACAGAGACTACATCAATTCCAGCATTTTACAGCACGGCACCACAACAAGAATCCCAGTCTCAGTGCCATCAACAGTGAAGCCCAGACATGCATCATCACCAGTACTAAATACACACTCCTCATATCCAGTATACCAAGGCAGTGTCTAAAATCCAGGTCCCAATGCTATTATAACCAAAGGAGCAATGTTATGATCAGCATTCCCAACCAGCCTTGTACCCTATATGCACAAAGTTGCAGTAAATCACCATTCCCAGACATGGTATAATAGTAATTCATTCAATGTAATATCCCGATGCTTTGCATCAAAACTAATATTCAAAGATGCTGCATTGTAACCTGGATACTGGGTGATGCCACATCACCTGTAGTACTGGACACTGCAACATAACTAGTATCCCCACACACTGTTACATATCCCCACACACTGCAACATAACTAGTATCCCCACACACTGTTACATATCCCCACACACTGTTACATATCCCCACACACTGCAACATAACCAGAATGCACAGATACTGCAATATATCGGTTTTGCAGATAGTGAAGATGGTTGTGAACGATTGCAGCAGGATCTGGATCGATTGGTCAGGTGGGCGGAGGAATGGTTGATGGAATTTAATACAGAGAAGTGTGAGGCATTGCATTTTGGGACGTTGAATAAGAGCAGGAGCTGCACAGTAAATGGTAGGCCTCTGGTTAGTGTTGTGGAGCAGAGGGATCTAGGAATACAGGTGCATGGTTCCTTGAAGGTTGAGTCGCAGGTAGACAAGGTGGTCAAAAAGGCTTTTGGCACTTTAGCCTTCATCAGTCAGAGTATTGAGTATAGAAGTTGGGAGGTCATGTTGCAGTTGTATAAGATGTTAGTGAGACCGCATTTAGAATATTGTGTTCAGTTCTGGGCACCATGTTATAGGGAAGATATTGTCAAGCTTGAAAGGGTTCAGAAAAGATTTACGAGGATGTTGCCAGTACTAGAGTGAGCTATAGGGAGAGGTTGAGTAGGCTGGGTCTCTATTCCATGGAGCACAGGAAGATGAGGGGGGATCTTATAGAGGTGTACAAAATGATGAGAGGAATAGATTGGGTAGATACATAGAGTCTCTTGCCCAGAGTAGGGGAGTCGAGGACCAGAGGACATAGGTTCAAGGTGAAGGGGAAAAGATTTAATAGGAATCCGAGGCGTAGCTTTTTCACACAAAGGGTGGTGGGTGTATGGGACAAGATGCCAGAGGAGGTAGTCAAGGCTGGGACTATCCCATCGTTTAAGAAACAATTAGTCAGGTACATGGATAGGACAGGTTTGCATGGATATGGACCAAGCGCAGTCAAGTGGGACTAGTGTAGCTGAAACATTGTTAGCTGGTGTGGGCAAGATGGGTCGAAGGGCCTGGTACAACACTGTATCACTGTATATGACTCTATAACTCTCTCTGCAGTATCCCCAAACATTGCAACATATGCAGTATCCCCACACACTGCAATAAATGCAGTATTCCTACACACTGAAGCATAATAAACATCTTCCATTTGGAGATTAAACAGGATTCAGAGGCACTGCATCATTAAAAGGACTCACAGCGCTTGCATAACATCTAGTATCCCAACCATTCCGGCATAACCAGCATCCCCAAGCAATGTGGGGATAGTGGTTATGGTTTAGAAAGAAAATAGAAAAGTACAGCACAGGAAAACAGGCCTTTTGGCTCGTCACATCCGTGCTGAGCATGATACCAATTTGAACTAATGTTTTCTACCTCCACATGCTCCATATTCTTCCATTCCATGTATATTCACGTGCCTTTCTAATAGACCCTCAAATGCTACTCTCATATCTGTTTCCAACACCACTCCTGGCAGCATGTTCCAGACACCCACCCCTCTCTGTGTGAAAAACCTGTCCTGCACAGTTCCTTTAAACTTACTCTCTCTCACCTGAAAGCTATGCCCTCTAGTCTTTGACTTTTCTACCCAAGGAAACAGATTCTGACATTTCTCCATCCATGTCATTTAGACCTATATAGACCTACATTGATCAAAGATCCATATCCATTGCTGGCCTTTCTCACTGTCTGAAACTCCAATAATGTTTGTGTGCTCAGTAAACGTACTAATCAACTCATCTACATTCATGTCCAAGTCTCTAAAAATATATATATCACAAACAACAGAGATCCCAGCACCAAACCCTGTTGAACCACTATCCTGTCATCTATGGCTACACTTGTTCTAAATCAAAACTACCAAGTCATTGCGGATCCCATGCTTCTTAATCTTCTGGATCGGCCTACCACGAGGAATCTTGTCAAATGCCTTACGAAAGTCCACGTAGACAACATCCACTGCCCTACCCTCATCATCTCCTCAAAAACGTGACCTGCTCTGGACAAAGCCAAGCTGACCATCCCTAATTAGCTCATTCTCTTCCAAATGCAAGAAGATCCTATCCCTACAAATCCTCTTCAATCTCTTCCCTGCCACTGATGTGAGACTCACTGCAGTAAAATTTCTTGGATTCTCCTTGTTTTTATTCCTAAACATGGGAATAACATTGACTTCTCTCCAGTTCTCGAGGACCTGGGACCTTTCTGCTTGGAAATACTGAATAACATTCAGGCCATTATATGATGCATTAAAACCAGAATCATGACTATAACAGGCACTTCATCATAATCAATACATAAAGACACGATGTAATAATCAACATTTACATTGATGGTAGTATCGCTAGGTTTAATTAATTGATAACATATAAATGATTACAATCAAATAATAAATAAAACAGCAATGAGTAAGATGTGATATGTCGATAAATTCAGGACCACCACCGATTTTCCTGCAACTGGTGGCCCGGCACCTCCTTTAATCCAGACAATGGGGAGATCCATCCCCATACCTGACTTCTGAGGCCAACTTTGCGGGCCAGCATCTCGCCAGAATGTGTGGTATGCAGCTCCCATCCGATGTCATAACTTAACAACAAATCAAATTTAGATTTAGATACCCCGAGAAACATGATTTATAAAAAAAACAGTAAAACAGTCTAAAGTGCAAATGTGTCTGTCTGTGCCGGGTCGATGTGCCCTGTGCCGGGTCGATGTGGCTGCAACACTGACACTGCCACTGCATCATAATTGGTGTACACAGGTATTGCAACATCGCAGTATTCATAGGCGATGCAGTAAAACCAATATACAAGGATAATGTAACATAAGCATTTGAAGGCCACTTAATATAACTATATTTATAGTTGAGGCCAGTTCATTGGCTATATTTAAGAGCGAGTTAGATGTGGCCCTTGTGGCGAAAAGGATCAGGGGGTATGGAGAGAAGGCAGGTACAGGATATTGAGTTGGATGATCAGCCATGATCATATTGAATGGCGGTGCAGGCTCGAAGGGCCGAATGGCCTACTCCTGCACCTATTTTCTATGTTTCTATGTTTATGTTACAGGGACAGCAACATGACCAAGTCACAGGTACTGTGCATTGTACATTGTGCAACCCGTACATTGAGGTTAGACACAAAGTGCTGGGATACGGTAGTACTCTATACTACACTGGGGCACCATAACATAATCAGTGTTCAGAGTATGACCAAAATTTACCTGGAAGATAGACACAAAATTCTGGAGTGACTCAGCGGGTCAGGCAGCATCCCTGGAGAAAAGGAATAGGTGACATTTCAGGTCGAGATCCTTCTTCAGACTTGACCCGAAACATTACCTATTCCTTTTCACCAGAGATGCTGCCCAACCCACAGAGTTACTCCAGCATTTTGTGTCCAACTTTGGGCGCCACAGTGGCACAGCTGAGAGAGCTGCTTCCTCACATCACCAGAGACCGGGGTTCGATCCTGACCTCGGTCGGGTGCTGTCTGGGTGGAGTTTGCATGTACTCCAAGTGACCATGTGGGCTTTATCCAGGTGCTCCAGTTCTCTCCAACACACCAAAAACGTGCAGGTTTGTCGGTTAAGTGGCTTCAGTAAACTGCCCCTAATGTGTGGGACGCTAAAGTGGGATAACATAGATCTAGTGTACAGGTGATCGGTGGTCGGCAGGGAGTCGGTGGGTGAAAGGGCGTGTTCCCACGTTGTATCCCTAAAACAAAATCTAAAAGCTAATCTTCTTGAGCATCTCTTCCAAAAATTCAATCAAGTTGATGATTATACATACACAAAGCTATGCTGACGACCCCCACTCAGTCCTCTGTGAGAGAGAACACTCCTTCACAAGATTGTTTAAGAAAGAACTGCAGATGCTGGAAAAATCGAAGGTAGACAAAAATGCTGGAGAAACTCAGCGGCTGAGGCAGCACCCATGGAGCGAAGGAATAGGTGACGTTTCGGGTCAAAACCCTTCTTCAGTCTGAAGAAGAGTCACGACCCGAAACTTCACCATTCCTTCGCTCCATTGATTTTGTCTACCCTCTCTCAGAAGATTGACTGAGATAGTCAGCATAGTTGGATAGCTGGAGAGAGGAAATCCTCATTCAGAGTCCCTTTCTCATCACTGACGCAAAGGTACAGCAACCTAAAGTCAGTTGCCTTGCTTATCCCGGCTATCATTCTGAAATGTACATTAGCTATTCCAGCATTTCAGTACTCCCAAGCAGTGCTATAAAACTAGCGCCTACAGGAGATACAGCGTAATAAACATATTCACACGCATTGCAACAAATTCAATATCCTCAGGCAGTATGTCACAACCAGTATTGACTTAAGCATCATTTATATCAAACCCCTCAGGCTATGCATTGTAACCAGTATTCAGAAGCACGACATGATAATCAGTTGTAATATGCATTGCTTTCTCGACAATATTCCCAAACATAGCAATAAACTGTATTGCCAGTAACCTCATTAGATCTGGTCTCCCGAGGAAATTCGTCATGCACGGGACCAACATTCTAACCAGTATTTTCAAGACCAACATTATAACCAGTATTCCCGGGAAGTACTTTTCTCAGGTACTTTATGAAAAAATACTGCAGAGGGCAAACTAGTAGAGTACAATTGCAACTCCAACTCGAATAAAATATTGAAGACATCATAGCATGAAAAATTCAAAATAAAATTCCACATATCACGGCACCACTCACGTTAGCAATCTCTCCACACGACTGCCTGCAGATCCAATGATTTCTCCCAGAGTGACGAAAATCTGGCCAAGGAAAACCTGCAACAAATGGAGCATTAAGTACCAAGATTATTATCAGGTTTATTGCACCAAATGGCTATCACTTTCACTTAAATGAAGCAACCATTCTGCTTTAGCAAGTTGACGTGCCATGTCAAATATAATGTCAGATATAATAACCTTACAATCTTACACAATTGAATATGATCAGTCATAACACAGTGTAAGAACAGTTACACGATACAATTAAAATAGAAAATGAAGTGCAAGGGTGATACTGAACACATTTGGACACAGCACCTCACGTATATTACACAAGACATTCAGTTGGCATTGGTTTGACTCCCTGAGCCAGAAAATAAGGTCATTTATGGTGGTGTGATACACAATATTGAGGGGTTTTATCAAAGATTTCTAAAGTCAGCATTGATAGAAAGGACAGGTCTTCTCTAAAAGGGTAGGCTGGTAAAATCGCCTCAACTGTGCCAATTGTTGAGTCTAGGTAAATTGCAATAACTAGAGGATTTCTATTGGAGCCCAACATCACTTACAGTCTCCACAATATATATGAATGGCATATTATGCAAAATCCCCCTCACTAACCAGATCAAACACACTGGCCCCAATATCTGCAGAGATGAGGGGAAGGAAGTACAGGTTAACAGAAGCACACGCTGTAGTTCAACTACTGTGGTTGGCATTATTTTAATTCTGGAGAATAATCGTTGTATCTTTAAGTGAGTGACCACAGTGCTATTTAACAATGTGATCAGGTATCTCAGGCTGCGAACTTGGGCAGGCGTGCAGCCATATCCAGAGGCCAGAATGTACATCAACTATTGAGCACTGTGTTTACAAGCAGCTGTGCTGCTGCTGCTGCAAGCAAGAATGTTATGTTTTTTTGTTTCAGTACATATGGCAATAAAGATACTTGTGACTGCGGAAGTGTGTTCAGGACAGTCTCAGAGAGAGGGAGGGGATTTAGTCCACTGTGTCTCTTTCAGCTGGCTCTCTCGAGAAGTAAAACAACTGCTTTCTTTCCCCAGCTCCTGCCTCACACCAATGCAATTTATTCACCACCCAGTCCCTTATGAAAGTTAGCAATGAAACTGTTCCCTCCATCCCAACAGACATGATACCCAATACATGAAGACAGAAAGTCACATGGCTCTCATCAATCATGCATAGTATTATTGCTGATGTTTCTATGGTTTAGTTCAGAGATACAGTGCGGAAACAGGCCCCTCGGCCCACCGAGTCCATCCCCGCACATTAACACTATCCTACACATGCTGGGGGGAAATTTACAATTACACCAAGCCAATTAACCTACAAATCTCTACCTCTTTGGAGTGTGAGAGGAAAGCAGAGATCCTGGAGAAAACTGGCAGAGGTCACGGGGAGAACAAATAAACTCATGCAGACAAACACCCGTAGTCAGGATCACACCCGGGTCTCTGGCGTTGTAAGACTCCTGCTCTCCCGCCTGGAAGTGATGTATGCTGTTGATGAAATGCCTGTTCATCTTCTGCAGTCGTTCACTTGCCTTGTGCACATTGTCAACCCATAGTCTGTGGAGATTTACTGTCTTAAATGCGTCTAGGTAAAGTGCAGTAAATATCATGTAGTACAGAAGGAACATCGGTTGACAATAACTATTAGAAAGCATTGAGAAATTTTCACTGTGGATGGAGTCTGATTGAGGTCCAGTACAAAAGGTCCAGTTCGGGCAACAAAAGACTGTCTGTGGTGTTTAGTATTCAATTATTTACAGTATATTTGTCTCCTTTCTTTTTTTTTTCCTGAATATAAGAGCATGCAGCGTGGAAACAGGCTCTTCGGCTCGTCACAACAAACAACATGTCCCTTCTGCACCAGTCCCACCTACCTGCGTTTGGCCCATATCCCTCTAGATCTATGCTATCCATGCACCTGTCCAAATGTTTCTTAAACTTTACAATATTACCTGCCTCAACTACTTCATCTAGCAGCTCGTTCCATACACCCACGACCCTCTGTGTGAAAAAGTTACCCCTCACGTTCCTATTAAAATCTTTCCCCCTCCCCCTTTTACTTTTTTCTGAATCCAAATTAAGGATACAGAGCAGAAATATTGAGGCAAAAGGACCGGATAGAGCCTTAAGAAGGGTGTTGAACCAAAACGTCACCTATTCCTTTTGTCTGTGGATGCTACCTGGCCCTCTGAGTTCCTCCAGCATTTTGCGTTTATCTTCGGTGTAAACCAGCATCTGCAGTTCCTTCCCACACAGGTTTGTACAATAATTGGCTTCTGTAAATTGCCCAGAATGTGTGGGACATTCGTAAGGGATGATCGCTGGTTGGCGGGGACACGATGGGCCAAAGGGTCCGTTTCCATGGTGTATCTCAAAAGTCTAAAGTAAATTCAATAAGTGCCAATCATGAGAAACATTTTCAGTTCAGAGCAGTCCACAAAGTCTTGGCAATTGACCATGCATCATTTTGACCTGTATGGACAATGTCCACTGACACAATCCCAGCAGGGCTATTTACTTGTTAAAGCTTTAGCGCTTCATCCGTCAGAAGCAACCTGTGCAAGCTTCACATAACACGAGATGTCCACGTTCCAGTCTAAGGCCATTTTGGGATTGATGCGCTATTATGTTCAAAGTTAAACATAATCATGTTCACTTAATTACCAATGTTCTGTCTGACATATCATGCAGCGAATGATGCCCTTATAACTGGTGGGAAATAGTTTGTGTTGTGCACCTTAGAAACGTGCACTGAATGGATGAAGTCGTCACAAGCAAACATGGGATTTGTTCACGCTTAAACGAACAGCGCAATATGTCAAATAATGTACTGTCACAACATTTGGACAGGTACATGGATGGAATAGGTTTAGAAGGATATGGGCCAAACACAGGCTGGTGGGGCTAGTGTAGATGGGGCATGTTCTTTAACATGGGCAAGTTGGGTCGAAGGGCCTGTTTCCAAGCTGTGTGACTCTATGTGCTGCTCAGGAAACAGTTGAGCAAGGCACAGAGGGGTGGGGAAGAGTGAGGACCGGTGCACTCGTACGCCCTGTTGGGGGTCTGCACTGGGCTGGTAGTTGGAGGACAGGTAGTGGGGGTAGAGAAGATTGTCATCTCCATTGAAGGCGTCGTGTGATTGCAGGGTCAGGGGTCCAGCGTAGGGTTGGAACAAGCTCTGGGTGGGGTGGAGATGAGGGCTTGATAGACATTGGAGCTGATCAGTTCATCCCACTAGGATCTGAGGGAGACAGTGATGAGTGGTTAAGGTAGTTTGGTACCATATTTGAAGACAGGCCAGGAAAGGATGAATAGACAATAGACAATAAGTGCAGGAATAGGCCATTTTACCGCTGTACCATAGAGAGTATCCTGACCACCTGCTTCACGGTATGGTACAGCAGCTGCACTGCTGCGGACAGGAAAGCACTACAACGGGTGGTGAAAACCGCGCAGCACATCATCGGTGCCCCGCTCCCTGCCATGGATGCCCTCCACCGAAAACGGTGTCTGAGACGGGCTGGGAACATCATCAAAGACCCCTCACACCCCAACCATGGACTGTTTGCCCTCCTCCCATCAGGGAGGCGGTACAGGAGCCTCAGGTCACGTACCAGCAGGATGAGGAAAAGCTTCTATAACAACACAATCACACTGCTGAACTCGGAGTCCCGACGATAGATTTCTCTGGTCCCTCCGTCCCCCTTTGTTTAATCATTCTGTATTTCCTGATTATTCTGTATCTTCTCTCTTTCTATTTTTTTCTTGTTTTTTCTCTTTATGTACAACTACTACGGACTGACACAAAACTGCATTTCGTTGTACTGATACTTGTATTTGTGCGATGACATTAAAGTTGAATTGAATTGAATTGAATTGAATTTGCCCCTTTGAGCCAACACTGCCATTCAATGTGATCATGGCTGATCATCTCCAATCAGTACCCCGTTCCTGCCTTCTCCCCATATCCCCTGACTCCACTATTTTTAAGAGCCCTACCTGTTTCCTCATCTCCGTTCTAAATGGCTTACACCTTATGCTTAAATTGTGGCCCCTGGTTCTGGACTCCCCCAACATCAGGAACATGTTTACTGCCTCTAGTGTGTCCAAGCCCTTAACAATCTTATATGGTTCAATGAGATTCCCTCTCATCCTTCTAAACTCCAAAGCGTACAAGCCCAGCTGCTCCATTCACTCAGCATATGACAGTCCCGCCATCCCGGGAATTAACCTTGTAAACCTACGCTGCACTCCCTCAAGCAAGGGGACCAAAACTACACATAACACTCCAGGTGTGGTCTCTCTAGGACTCTGTACAACTGCAGAAGGACCTCTTTGCTCCTATATTCGATTCCTCTTGTTATAAAGGCCAACATGCCATTCGCTTTCTTCACTGCCTGCTGTACCTGCATGCTTACTTTCATAGACTGATATACAAGGACCTCCAGATCCCGTTTTACTTCCCCTTTTACCAACTTGACACCATTCAGATAATAATCTGCCTGCCTGGATTTGTCACCAAAGTGGATAACCTCACATTTATCCATATTAAACTGCATCTGCCATGCATCTGCCCACTCACCCAACCTGTCCAAGTCAGCTTGCATCCTCATAGCATCCTCCTCACAGTTCACACTACCACCCAGCTTTGTGTCATCTGCAAATTTGCTAATGTTGCTGTTAATTCCTTCATCCAAATCATTAATGTATATTGAAAATAGCTGCGGTCCCAGCACCGAGCCTTGCGGCATCCCACTAGTCACTGCCTGCCATTCTGAAAGGGACCCGTTAATCCCTCTTAGTTTCTTGTTTGCCAACCAATTTTCTATCCATGTCAGTACCTTACCCCCAATACCATGTGCCCTAATTTTACCCACTAATCTGCTATGTGATTAAATGCTTTCTGAAAGTCCAGGTACACCACATCCACTAGCTCTCCCTTGTGATTAACTGAGTGATGGGGGTAAAGTTTAACCCAAGGCTGCGAGAGAAGAAACGTGACAGGGTCCCTGCTGGGAGACCGCTTTTCGGGGCTTCCGCAACGGCGACTTCTCCCACCCGAGTTGCGTGTTTGAGGATGACCTGGAGCGGGGCCTTACATCGCCCGGCGCAGCTTTAAATGGCCGCGGGACTTGTTAGCGCACGCCGGGGGCTCCAACACCAAGACCCGGAGCGCGGCCTTGCATCACCCGGCGCGGCTTTATAATTGCCGCGGGACTTATTTACCATCGCCCGCCGGGGGCTTTGACTCTGACATCGGGAGGAGAACGAGGAGTGCAGGGGAGAGATAAGACTTTGCCTTCCATCACAGTGAGGAGGAGATTCACTGTGATGGATCTTTGTGTAAATTGTGTTGTGTCTTGGTTCTTCTTGTTTGTATGACTGCAGAAACCAAATTTCGTTTGAATCTCCGGGTTCAAATGACAACAAATAAATTGTATTGTATTGTGTTGTATTGTATTGTGACTCTGGGTGGGATAAACAAGTGGGAATTCACAGGCCGGAGAGCTACAGAGACCCCGGCCCCACACATGTTGCACCAGGGATGTGTCTGGTACTCATGGTGCCTTCATGCTGCTCACTCTCTCCACCCCTGCGACCAGAAGTACATCACGCGGTGCCAGCTCACTGGATAAGTGGCGGATGTAGGGGTGCTGTAAGGGGAGCCTCGGTCCAATATAACCAAAATCTGTTATATAGATGTCCACTTTGTGTTGTGAGGGTTTACTGTACAGGACTTAGTGGGATCCCAATGTGGCACTGCACTGCATACGATTTGTTGTTTAGTGTAGAGATACAGCACGGAAACAGGTTCTTTAGCCCACTGAGTCCACACCGACCATCGATCACCTCGTCACACTACTTCTATGTTATCCCACTTAATTATCCATTTCCTACACACCGGGGGCAATTTGCCTACAAACCCACACGTCTTTAGGATGTGGGTGGAAACTGGTGCACCCGGGAAACCCGCGCGGTCACAGGGAGAACATGCAAACTCCGCACAGACAGCACCCAGGGTCAGTATTGAACCCAGGTCTCCGGCAATGTGAGGAAGCAGCTCCACCAGTGCCGCCCTGACAGTTCCTAACAATGGCTCCTCCTGGATTGACACTGTCAAAAATCTCTGCAGTGCTTCAGTGATTTGGTTTTGGTCATTACTGTGCTTCACTGCCAGTTCTTTTTCAAATGAATAACATTAAAATAATCAGTGCGATGCAATCTAATTTCTAGGCTCGAGTATGCATTTTAAAATGGCGCTGCAATTATATTTCTTATCAATCTATATCCTGGTTAGAAAAAAACGTTTATTAGAAAGAATCAAGATGCTTTGTTTCACACAGAGCCTGTGAAAAGGATCCTCGATTGATACCAACATTCTAGCACACTGTGTGTATCTTGGGGCATTTGATGACATATCCATACTAGTTACTGCAGTCGGCTCTGTGGCAATTCCTTCACGGATTGGGGGGATGGGGTGGTGGAGGGAAACACAAAGGTTTAGTTTAGTTTATAGATACAGCACACAAACAGGCCCTTCGGCCCACCGAGTCTGCGCCGACCAACGATTCCCACACATTAACACTACCCTACACACACTAGGGACAATTTCACATTTTATAGCAAGCCAATTAACGTACAAACCTGTACGTCTTTAGAGTGTGGGAGGAAACCGAAGGTCTCGGGGAAAACCCATGCAGGCCACTGGGGGAATGTACAAACTCCGTACAGACAAGAAGCCGCAAGGCAGCAACTCTACTTCTGCGCCATCATGCCGCCCTAAGGTACAAATCACACAAGGCCAATCTCACACAACTCTTAACTACCCATTTAATGGTGAATGGAAACAAGTGGCCTCTCGACCTCAAACAAGGGACTTTGCTCTGTACAGGCCTCTGGAAAAAGTGAAATGTATCATTTCAGGGATATCTTTTTCTTATCAAATGGGAAGAACAGAGCTTATGCTCCACAAAGAGTCAGAAGGTGCGCAGCTTAGGTATCCAATTCCACTAATGTGCACTGTGATTACATCTACAGTTCTCCAATAACAATCTACATCAGGAGAGCTCTCAAACACAGATGTTAAAAACACACTGCCCTGCATTAAGTTAAAAACGGATCAAAGCTAAGCTCCAGGAGATTGCTGTTTCCATAATGATTTCTACCCAAAGGTTTCTGCGATACTATTTAAAGAACGTGTTTACCGGCATCGATTCTGTGTTGAGCAAACAACTTAGAAAACGAGGAAAGTCAAGGATAAAGTGGCTGTGAACTTGCTGACTTTTAGAGAAACTTCCAATGAGGATAAATGAGAATATTTTGTTTAGCTCAGAGATACAGCGCGGAAACAGGCCCTTCTGCCCACCGTCCGCGCTGACCAGCGATCCCCACACACGATCATTATCCTACACACAACAGGGGCAATTGACAATGTCGCCAAGCCATTTAACCTACAAATCTGTACGTCTTTGGAGTGTGAGGAACACAGGAGCAGCCGGAGAAAACCCACACCGCATGGTGGGAGAGGGAGAGGGAGAGGGAGAGGGAGAGGGGGAAGAGGAGGAGGGAGAGGGGGAGGGGAGAGGGAGAGAGGGAGGGGAGGGAGGAGGGGGAGGGGAGGGGGAGGGGAGGGGGAGGGGGGGGGGGGGAGGGAGAGACAGAGAGAGAGAGGGAGAGAGCATTTCCATTTATTTTTTGCTTTTACAAATTAATTAATAGATTCTATTAATAGATTCTCACCTTCTGCTTGTCCAATATAAGAGGATACGACACAGCATTAAAAGAAGAAAGAGAAACGTTAGTGCTTATAACCACAGCGTGCTTACTGACAACACTATGCCAACCAGCGAGTTGGAAGCAGGGCATATGAATAAGGACGCATTGATGAACTGGACAGTGAGGATGGTCAGTTTACTCAGAATCCACTAACACAGGAAAAGAAACAAAATGCATGACATGAAACTGCGGTAACCTTTACCAATAGAAGCAGAATAGTTTCTCTCAAAAAATACAGTGAGCGGGCGGTTCAAACAATGTGGTCACCAAGGTTACACAAAAAAGCTGGAGAAACTCAGCGGGTGCAGCAGCATCTATGGAGCGAAGGAAATAGGCAACGTTTTGGGCCGAAACCCTTCTTCAGACTGATCGGGGACGGGGGTGGGCGGGGACAAGAAAGGGAAAAGGAGGAGGAGCCCGAAGGCTGGGGGATGGGAGGAGACAGCAGGGGGGCTGAGGAGGGGGAGGAGACAGCAAGGACTAACAAAATTGGGAGAATTCGATGTTCATGCCCCCGGGATGCAGACTCCCCAAACGGAATATGGTCACCAATATTGGCATGGAGATTACCCAACCCTTTGATCTTTGGCTGGAAATTGTTTGATATTTATTGCTGAGTTCCTTCAAATATAATGGGATGGGGTTATGCTTCCATGATGAGGAGAGAATGATATGCTGGGTTTCCTAACCTTAGATAAGAAAGATGAAGGGTGATATAAAACATACAAAATTATGAGGGTGCAGCAGCATCTATGGAGCGAAGGAAATAGGCAACGTTTCGGGCCGAAACCCAAGAGGTGTTTCGGCCTGAAACGTTGCCTATTTCCCGCTCCATAGATGCTGCTGCACCCGCTGAGTTTCTCCAGCTTTTTTGTGTACCTTCGATTCTCCAGTATCTGCAGTTCCTTCTTAAATACAAAATTATGAAGTAGGTAGCCAGGATGAATTATGAAAATCCTTTTCCTTTGAAGAGGAGCCTTTAATCAGAGTGCATAGGTTTAAGGTAAAGGGTCGGAGATTTAGAGGGAACTTCAAGAATCTTTTTGTAAAATTTGAATTTTCAATTGCAATGAAGTTTTTGGGGTTTAAAGACATCGAAGGCAGAGTAAATTGTCAGCATTCTGTGTCTATGCTCGGTGTAAACCAGCATCTGCAGTTCCTTCCTACACAGTAAATTGTTACACATTTAATTTAGAGATACTGGGTGAAAACAGGCCCTTCAGCCCACCGAGTCCACGCCGACCAACGACCACCCATACACTAGTTCTATGTTATCCCAGTTTCGCATTCTACACATCAGGAGCAATTTACAAAAGGCCAATTAACCTGCAAACCTGCATGTCTTTGGAGTGTGGGAGGAAACCGGAGCACTCAGAGAAAACCCACGCAGTCACAGGGAGAACGTACAAACTGCATACAGACAGCATCCGTAGTCAGGAAGGAACATGGACCTATGGCAGCAACTCTACCGCTGGGCCACTGTGCCACCCGAATGATACCAGTTCCCTCCCGATAACTACAATTTAAAAAAAGCAGTCCAGATGCAGGGATAACATAGGTGGGATTAAGAGTAAAGCAGTCTTTGCCAGAATACTTGTGCACTAGTGTGACATTTATGATTTATCAGACAACGGGATCAGTTTGATATTGGGACCGATATTCTTTTAGTCTGAATTATTGAGTCTTGATCTCATCTACACTTAGAATTCCCAAGTAACTTCACTAGAAGTGTTGATGGCTAACATTGCCTTCCATCTCAGCAGTCCCTCCTAGACTGAATGACAACTTCTGGTAATTAAAGCACACTCATTCAAGCCACTCAATGATCCAGTCACCAGTTTGAGTGGATTTAGAAAACCCACTTGATAGGCTCACTAATGCATTAGTCATGCTATTATCATCTGAGCATGTCCGCTTACCTTCCTGAGAGAGCAGCTGAACGAAGTCGAGTAGATTATAGAAACCATGTATGTTGTCAGATGTTATGTGTTTTATTTTTCCTTTTTATCTGACCAAATTTCTCTTTATTTTTGTTAATTTTGGTTAAAGATACAGCACGACAACAGGCCCTTCAGCCCACCGAGTCCGTGCCGACCAGTAATCCCCGCACGCTAACACTATCCTCCACCTTACTAAGGACAACTTACAATTTTACCAAGCCAATTAACCTTTTTCGATTTTTCCTGCATCTGCTGTTCCTTCTTAAACCTACAAACCTATATGTCTTTGACGTGTAGGAGGAAACCAGAGCACCCGGAGAAAACCTAAGCAGGTCACGTGGAGAAAGTACAAACTCCATACAGACTAGCACCTGTAGTCAGGATCGAACCCGGGTCTCTGGCGGCAGCAATTCTATCGCTGCGTCACCGTGCCAAACTCTAAGTAACATTGTGTAACGGGATGTGCAGCCAGCAATATTTGGATAGGAAGATGCTTTGAACCACAGGGTCAGTCTTTCCAATTTACTCACTAAAGTAGTAAGAGTGGAGTTTATAAAATAAGTACACAAAGCATTGGACTAACTCAACGGGTCAGGCAGCATCTCTGGAGAACATTAATAGATGGCGTTTCGAGTCGAGACACTCCTTCAGGCTGATTAGTCTGAAGAAGGGTTCCGAACCAAAATATCACCTATCCATGCTCTCCAGAGATGCTGCCTGACCCGCTGCGTTATTCCCGCAGTTTGCGTCCATATTTTGTTAACCAGAATCTGCAGTTCTTTGTTTCTGCACGGATGGAGTTGAAATTTCTGTCTCAATCATGTCATGTTGATGGTCCATTTTACAACATGTTTCCCAGGAAGGCAAAGTACAAAGTGAACCAATCCCCTGCGAAAATAGCTGGAGAAATATAAAAAGAGACCGGATCTTTGATTGTTGAAATATTTTTCAAGCTTTAACACTGATCATTCATTCTGGTGGAACACCTTCCCAGTTCTCCCACCAGTCTTACTGTCTCCGACTACATTCCATCTCTGTCCCGCCCACTCCCCTGACATCAGTCTGAAGGGTCTCAACCCGAAACGTCACCCATTCCTTCTCTCCAAAGATGCTGCCTGTCCCGTGGAGTTCCTCCAGCATTTTGTGTCTACCTTTGGTGGAACAGAGGTATGGGGATGGAAATGCCGAAGTCACTAAAATCATGGCCTTAGTTATATTCCTTTGTTGTCCTCTGCAGCTTGTTTTTGGTGTATTGTCCTTCTGTATGTAACCCTCAATATCTGTGAGCTTAAATTGGGCAAGTCAACGGCTGTGCACAGTAATCATGGAATTATAGAGAGATACAGCACAGACATAGGCCCTTCGGCCCACCTAGTTCTTGCCAACTATCAAGCACCCATTTACGCAAGTCCTGCACAAATCCCTTGATGGTGGGTGTACCGAACATCCAGAGGGGATAGTTAATGCAGGTACTATAAACAGCAGTGTACAGTACAGAGACAACTAACAGCATCTAAAAGACACTTGGACAGGTGGATGTATAGGAAAGATTTACAGGGATATGGGCCAAACACAGCAAATGGCACTTTTAGATTAGGCAGCTGGATCGGCATAGAAAAGTTGGGCCGAAGGGCTTGTTTCCATGCTATGTCTCCATGACTCTGTGTCTCTAATCCCGGTTTTATTTTCCCCAAATTCCTGTCATCTCCCTTTCAGACTCCGGCCTTTGCGGCATAGTGGTGCGGCTGGGTAGAGTTGTTGCCTTACAGCGCCAGAGACCCGGGTTCGTTCCCCACTAAGGGTGCTTGTCTGTACGGAGTTTGTACGTTCTTCCTGTGACTGCGTGGGTTTTCCCTCCGGCTTCCTCCCACACTCCAAAGACATGTGAATTTGTAGATTAATTGGCTGCTATAAATTGTAAATCATCCCAAGTGTGTACGAAGAGAGTTAGTGTATGCAGGGCCGGCCTTAGGGGGTGCGGGGCCCAATTGGGAACAATTTTGGTGAACCCCAGATTCCCAGCCAAGGTTTGTCAGCCCAGTTATTTAGTATATATATTATGAAATTGTACACTAGGTGCTATGGATGCTACACTGTGTGAATCTCTCCTGCTCCCTCCCTTTTGACTGTCAGTAGCTCCGCTGGCTTCCAACATTTACCGTAGCAGCTAATTACCATTAAACTGCATTATGTGATTGGGCACAATGACCTTGGAGACAGCGGCTGATTGGACGGGAGGAGACCTATTTGTTGGTTGGTCGGGAATTTTAAGGCAAGCTGGTTGGTGATTGGATGCAACCACCTTAGAGACAGCGATTGATTGGCCGCCAAATAAAATTATCAAATAGGAAAACAAAAATCGTTGGTCGGTGCGACCTCTGTAGACTATCTGGTTGTATCTCCAAACTAAACAGTTTAACATGCAGGTACATTCATTTAAAATTCAATTCAGTGATCATTTCACATGATTTCTCACTGTGTAAAGCTCAATATCTGACCAATTTCTGTTTAACACGTTTGGGTGCCGTGAGCATTTTTCTCTCCCCAAACAGTTCATATCTAGCAAACCGATCAACGAACCAGACAGCAGCTGGACGCAGTCATAGAAACATAGAAACAATGTGCAGGAGTAGGCCATTCGGCCCCTTGAGCTTGCACAGCCATTCAATATGATCATGGCTGATCATCCAACACAGTATCCTGTACCTGCTTTCTCTCCATACCCCCTGATTCCTTTCAGCCACAAGGGCCACATCTAACTCCCTCTTAAATATAGCCAACGAACTGGCCTCAACTACATTCTGTGGCAGAGAATTCCAGAGATTCACCACTCTCTGCGTAAAAAATGTCCTAAAAGATTTCCCCTTTATCCTTAAACTGTGACCCCTTGTTCTGGACTGCCCCAACATCGGGAACAATCTTCTTGCATCTCGCCAGTCCAACCCCTTAAGAATTTAGTGCGTTTCTATAAGATCCCCCCTCAATCTATCCCTCGAGTCTACCCAGTCTTTCTTCATATGAAAGTCCTGACATCCCAGGAATCAGTCTGGTGAACCTTCTCTGTACTCCCTCTATGGCAAGAATGTCCTTCCTCAGATTAGGAGCCCAAAACTGTACGCAATACTCCAGGTGTTGTCTCACCAAGACCCTGTACAACTGCAGTAGAACCTCCCTGCTCCTATACTCAAATCCTTTTGCTATGAATGCTAACATACCATTCGCTTTCTTCACGGCCTGTTACACCTGCGTGCCTACTTTCAATGACTGGTGTACCATGACACCCAGGTCTCATTGCATCTCCCCTTTTCCTAATCGGCCACCATTCAGATAATAGTCTACTTTCCTGTTTTTGCCACCAAAGTGGGTAACCTCACATTTATCCACTATACTGCATCTGCCATGCATTTGCCCACTCACCCAGCCTATCCAAGTCAACTTGTAGCCTCCTAGTTTAGAGGGGTTTAAACAGTTTAGAGATGTTTACAGGGCTTCAGATGGGGTTAGAGGTGTTCAGAAGTGTTATAGAGGGAAATAGAGGGGGAATAGAGGGGGATAGAGGGGGTTTAGAGGTGTTCAGAGGGTCCCAGAGGGGTTTAGAGATGTTATAAGCCCCCCGTGAGAAATTGTATTCCTCTGAAATTGAAGATAGACATAAAGCTGGAGTAACTCAGCAGGCCAGGCAGCGCAGCGACTCTGGAGAGAAGACCCTTCTTCAGACTGAATTGAACTCTCGTCGGTGAGAGTACTTGTGATTGTCTGAAGAAGGGTCTCGACCAGAAACGCAACCCCCTCCCCAGAGCCGCTGCCCGTCCCGCTGAGCCACCTTCAACTTCAGAGCCAAACAAAAAACACAGAGTGCTGGAGGAACTCAGCGGGCCAGGCGGCTGCCTCACCCGCTGGGTTTCTCCAGCATTTTTGTCTACCGCTAAACATCAATGATTCCGGGAATGCTGAAGCCACAGGGTGATAGAGAGGGAGCGGGAGAGCTAGAGAGAGACGAGATGGGGAGCGGGAGAGAGAGCACGAGAGAGAGAGGGAGGGAGAGAGAGAGCAAAACACAGAGAGACACAACGTGAGTCGGTAGGTGAATGACTAACCTGCACACCAAGAAGAAGCCCCTTCTCGCGGTCCGGGGCCCTCACTCATGATGGTGAGTTTAAAGAAATTCTCAATGTGTCATCGATCTACATTCCTCAGTAAATGTAATTGTGTTTTAAACAAATATTATTGACGCCGCGTGAATTTTATTCAAAGGAACACGGCGTCATTAATACTCATTCAAAACACAATAACATTTACTGAGGAATGTGGATGGATGTAGATTGATGACATTGTATAACAACTTGTTAACTACTTCATGTTAAGAAGTGCTAACAGTACGAGTTAACAAATCGTTTGTGTCTGAGGGCCGTGCAGCGGTTGTTATACATGTTCGTTTAAATAAAAAAAAATCTGGATGGCGAATTAAAACAATAAATCGTTATTTAACAAAGGGAATTCGTATTTCCATACGAAATAGGGAACATTATTGCGGGGCCCCCATTAGGCGCGGGACCCAATTGGGAGCAATCGGTCAAATTGGCTTAAGGCCGGCCCAGAGTGTATGGGGTGATTGCTGGTTGGCGCGGACTCAGTGGGCCGAAGGGTCTGTTTCCACGTTGTATCTCTAAATCATCTACAATTTACTGTGGCCATTTTATCAACCAACACTTTTTTGTGGGAAAGCAGAATCTGCAGAGGAAATCCATGTGGTCACAGGGAGAACGTGCAAACTCCTCACCAACAGTACTGAGGGATAAAGACTGAATCAGGGTCACTGGAGCTGTGAGATGGCACCTCTGCCAGCTGTGCCACTGTGCATATGGAGAGGAGGAGTAACTAACTGGTGGCTACGACATGATCTTAAGCTGCATGTGGGACGACAGATGGCGCAATGGGCTAAGTGTTCGGCTGGCGACCGGAAGGTAGCCGGTTCGAATCCCGCTTGGAGTGCATACTGTTGTTGTGTCCTTGGGGCAAGACACTTCACCCACCTTTGCCTGTGTGTAAATGTAATGTAATTATGTGAAGCACTTTGGGGTCAATGCAAGTTGACTAAAAATGTGCTATATAAATAAGATTATTATTATTATTATTATTATTATTATAAACCCCTGTCCCACTGTACGAGTTCATTCCAAGAGTTCTCCCGAGTTTGCCCTGATTCGAACTCGGAGATTTACGGTAATGGCCACTTGTCGGTACTCGGGGCTCTCGTGGACATTTTTCATCATGTTGAAAAATCTTCACGAGTCTTCCCGTGCTTACCTGCCGTTTGCGAGTCTTCCCGAGTACCTGCCGTTAGCGCTAGGAGACGTCCTCTAGCTCTAACTTACCCGCTACGTTCATTCTCCGTGCTTACCACGTGTTTGATTTTTTTTAAACTCGGGAGAGCTCTTGGAATGAACTCGTACCGTGGGACAGGGCTATCACTCTCCACCAAGTCTACGGCCAGTATGTTTGGGTGAGGTGGAGCTGTTATGAATGTATCACACTGGCTGCACAGCAGTCATGCATGCCACATCGCTGGGGTTTGGACTATAAGCCGTACGTTCTACCCCGTTGCACTCTATCTCCCAGTCAGACCAGAATTATCTCCAGCCCAGCTACAAAGAAGGCCTGAATTTTCAAACTCACGTGTTTTGAAATGTTTGTGCTCCTTGAGTCCACACTGTACCTGCAAGAGTAAGACAACAAACAGTGTGATTAAAAATGAATAACCCATCGGTACCAGACACCAGAATCACATTACAAGCAAAGACAACTGAACTCACCTTACTGTGTGTTTATTTTTATTCTTGTTTTTCCTGTTATGAGACTTAAATTAATTGCTTAGTTTAATCTGAAGAAGGGTCTCGATCCGCAGCGTCACCAATTCTTTCTATCCAGAGAAGCTGCGTGTTCCGTTTAGTTACTCCACCATTTTCTGCCTATCTTAGTTTAGTTTAGTTTTGTTCAGTGCAGAAATGGGCCCTTCGGCCTACCGAGTCTTGAATTGAATTAAATTGAATTGAATTGAATTGTGCTGTGTTGCATCTGTGCTGACCAGCAATCCCCACACACTAGCACTATCCTTAGCACACACTAGAGGCAATTTACAATCTTTACAGAAGCCAATTGACCTACAAACCTGTATGCCTTTGGAGTGTGGGTGGAAACTGGAGCACCCGAGGAAAACCCAAGCAGTCACAGGGAGGACGTACAAATCCCGTAAAGACTGCACCCCTAATCAGGATGGAATAATGGTCTCTGGCGCTGTAAGGTAGTAACTCTACCGCTGCGCCACCGTGCCGCCCGTTTGCCGAGTGAGAAATCTGCCAAATATAACATTCTGATGTTTCAAAATTGTTAAAGGATATTAATTCCTGCATTATGTAACATACGAATTCAGTTATATCTGTATTACTGCTTGCTAACCTCCAATCAATGACCATCACTACCATTAAAAGCAACTAAGTTTAGATTAGAGATACCACGTGGAAACAGGGCCTTCAGTCCACCAAAACATGCCAACCAATGATCACCTGTACATTAATTGTATCCTACACAGTAACGACAATTTACAGAAGCCAATTAACTTACAAATCTGCATGTCTTTGGGATGCAAGAGGAAACCGGAGCACCCAGAGAAAACCCATGCAGCCACAGGGAGAACGGACAAACGCTGGACAGACAGCACCCATAGTCAGGATCGAACCTGGGTCTCTGGCAATGTAGGGCAGCAGCTCCCCCAATGCGCCACTGAGTCACTCTAAAGAATGGGCACCACACTTCCAGTACCGCAGAAGACTAAATAGGTTGGGCAAGTCTCCAGTGACTCTTACGTAACAGCATAGAAAGTATCCTATTGGGATGCATCACTGCCTGGTTAGGCAACAGCTTGCCCCAAGACTGCAAGGGATTGGAGAGTGTTGTGGATATAGCCCAGTCCATCACACACACAGTCCCATCCCCTGACCCCCACTGCCCTCCCTCGAACTTCATCTAAACTTCAGACTGCCTTGGAGAAACAGCCAACATAATCAGACCATTTTCCATCCAGTCAATCCCTCTTCTCTCTGTCAGGCAGAAGATGCAATCAGTTGAAGGGCAATACAACCAGATTCAGGAACAACTTCCTTCCTGTTGTTATCAGACTACCGAATCACCACAGACCAGCACTCTCTCACTCTTTCAACAAAGCCCTGATAATATTGGGGCCACCCCCTATCAGTCTGAAGAAGGGTTTCGGCCCGAAACGTTGCCCATTTCCTTCGCTCCATAGATGCTGCTGCACCCGCTAAGTTTCTCCAGCATTTTTGTCTACCCTGATAATATTTCCTTTTCCTAGTTTTCCTTTGTGAATGTAAAACTGTCTTGAAAGCTGCTTCTCAATCTGCTTTCGCTCCTTGGGCAATACAGTTCAGATCACAACAACACTCCATGAAAGAAAATTCTGCTGATTTTCCTTGTGGCCATTTATTATTTTAAAATTATCCCCTAATTGTTTTGCACTGCATTTTTCTTATCGTTTTAAACCTGATTACTGTATTGTTTTTTAATTTAATCTTCCCGTAACATATTGTTTCCTCATGAGAACAATGTTAATTTATCTTCCAAGATAACTTAAATTCCGTGTCAGTGGTGAACAATAGGTCTCCATGGAGAGACCTCTGGGGAGATCTAAAGGCTTCAGATCTTCTGAAAAGCTTTGATATTCTTCTTGAAACTGTCTACAGTACATATAAAGATTTGCCTTTGTACTCTCTTCCTGTCTTTAAATAGAGTCATGGATCTCTTCTTTTGAGCAGCTTTATTGACAATTGGTGGTTGAAACCATTAAAGTGTTGTTCCTTGGCTGTATATTCCACTCCATTTGAGTAGAAAGGTGCAAAATGAATAGCTCTATGGGTCTGCCATCCTTCTGCTTATTGGCAGAGCTTCCTGTTGTATTGTTAGACTAGGTGGTAAATGATGCCAACTCTGATGAGGTGGCGCGGTGGCACACGGGTAGAGTTGCTGCCTTACAGAGCCAGAGACCTGGGTTCGATCCTGTCTAAGGGTGCTCGTCAGAACGGATTTTGTGCGTTCTCCCCGTGAGTCCATCGGGTGGCGCCAGTAATGACTTCCTCGCCAACAGTCTGTCTGTCCTTTTCTTCTTTGTGTTTTAATTCTATGTGTTAAATGTATGTTTTTAGTGTTCTTTAACTTGTTGTATGTGGGGGGGGGGGGGGGGGGGGGGGGGGGTTTGGGGTTGGGGGAAACTTTTTCTAATCTCTAACCTCGACGGAGATGTGATTTTGTTTCTGTATCGTATCTCCGTCCGCATTACGGCCTAATATCGAGGAGTTAGCGGCATTTGCTGGAGGCCGAGAGCTCCACCGTGGATGCCTGTGGATTTATCATGAAGGAGCTTGCGATCCCTTTGCCAGGGATCAACCTCGGAGCTCCAAGCGCGGGTGCTTGCAGGCTTAACATCACGGAGCCCGCAGTCACTGCTCTGAGACCAACTTTGTGAACTCCAAGCCGCAGGAGTTTCGATCGCCCCAGCTCAGGAGTTTCGATCGCCCCAACACGGGAGTTTTGATCGCCCCGACACGATGGCTTCGACCGCCAGCTGCGGGAGCTTCAATCGCCCTGACGGGTGGTTCGATTGCCCCGACCCCAGGAGAATAAAGAGGAAGAAGATTGGACTTTTTTGCCTTCCATCACAGTGAGGAATGTGGGGAATCCGCTGTGGTGGATGTTTATGTTAACTTTTATTGAGTTGTGTGTGTTGTTGCTTTTTTCTGCATGGTAATTTGCATATTACTGTACCTTAATTGGTACATATGACAATAAAAGCCCCTTGAAACCTCTGAAACTTTTGATCTGCGTGGGTTTCCTCCGGGTGCTCCGGTTTCCTCCCACACTCCAAAGACGTACAGGTTTGTCGATTAATTGGTATGATTGTAAATTGTCCTGAGTTTGTGTAGGGTGGTGTTAATTTGTGGGGAACGCTGGTTGGTATGGACTCGGTGGGCCTAAGGGCCTTTTTCCGCACTGTATCTCTGAACTAAACTAAACTAAACTCCATGATTTAAGTCATGGTTTATAAGTTCTAGTTAAGTCATAGGTACAGAATTAGGCCATTTGGCCCATCGAATCTACTCTGCCATTTAATCATGGCTGATCTTTCTTCCCCTTGCAACGCCATTCTCGTACCTTCGCCCCATAACCTTGAATCAACTAATTACTAATCAAGAACCTATCAATTTCCACTTTAAAAATACCCCACGACTTGGCCTCCACAGCAGCCCCTGCCAATGAATTCCATAATGGTTCCTATTTCTGAGCTGCATCATCTTGGTTTTAAGATATCAGAAAGTTGGTGGTGGCACGATGCATGACTCCTACCACTGCAATGAAACTGAACCTAACACTCAGCTGCGTACCTTTTGAAGTGGTCACTTAACTGTGCCAAACAAAGTTATACACAAAAAGCTGGAGTAACTCAACAGGACAGGCAGCATCTCTGGAGAGAAGGAATGGGTGATGTTTTGAGTTGAGACCCTTCTTCATAATGTAAACAGCCTAACAGTACGCTGAGCTAAACAAATCTGAGTCTGAAGAAGGTTCTCGGCTCAAAACGTCACCTATTCCTTCGCTTCATAGATGCTGCTTCACCTGCTGAGTTTCTCCAGCATTTTTGTCTAAAGAAATCACAGGATTATTTTGAGAATAGAGCAACTTCATTCTCTTGCTTCCTACTGAGTGCCTTAAACCTGTGCACTTGTGAGCAATTAGATTAGCTAGGGGAGTGGAAGGTGGAACAGAGCACAGCAGCACACCAGCAGCAGGAGTAGGCAAGCCAGGTCTTTCAAACTGCTTTTAGCTCTTCCTCTACGCCAGGTCCCCAGAACCAGTAAATCCCTCCCCATCTTTAATACAACTAATGATCTGATTCCACCACCTTGGGGGCAGTGAATTCCAGAGATTCACTTCCCTCTAAGAGAAAAAACATTCTTAGCATCTCAGCTGTAAGTAACATTTACTTTCTTGCTGTTGGGCAGTGTGCAGGTGCTATAGACCTGCATGGGAAAGTAGACACTCCTGCCACAACGAGTCTCAGGAAGTCTCAGGCAGATGGGGCTCGTCAGCCTGGGAAGGCAGTCCATCTAGGAGAGGTAAAACTCTGATTTGAAACCTCCACGGCCTTGTGGCCATATCCAGTCATGGAAAAGGATCCAGGAGTAAACCTCAAGAAAATCTGGAGTCCGAGACCCTAAGGCAGTTCGTAGTTGTCTACAACCTCGCTCTGGCAGCTCCTGCGATGGCGCTGGTGCCAAACTGTAACTGCCCTGCTGTTCCTTTGGATCGATCAGCAACGTGGAGAGGGGGGACGTGCTGCATGGGCAACAGCCTGTCCTCCATATGACATCGCCCAGGTTTGCATCTGACCAGGATGCATCACCCATGGACAGTCATGACCGAGAGGGGCCACCTACTGTTGCTATGTCTCCTTGTTCATGAATCGCCATAGATCACAAACAGGGTGTGTGTGTGCCCACAAAGTCTGCACCAACCAGTGACCACCCATACACTAGTTCCATCCTGCACACCTCCTTTAAACTTTCCTCCTCTCACCTTAAAGCTATGCCGTCTTGTATTTGACAGTACTAACCTGAGAAGAAGATTCTGATTGCTTATCCTATCTATGCCTCTCTTTACAGACTTCCCCCAGGCCTCCCCTTATGGACCTGTCCCACTTACGCGACTATTTTGGCAACTGCCGGCACCCGTCATAGGTCGTTACAGGTTGCCGAAATTTTTCAACATGTTGAAAATCCAGCGGTGACCAGAAGAAGGTACAACTCTTTGGGATAACATGAAACTAGTGGGAATGGGTTATCAATGGTTGGAGTGGACTCAGGGGACTGTGTTTCCATACTTTATCTTTCAATCCATCAATCAATCAATCAATTACTTTCAATCAGTGTTTTTTTGCATTAAAGAAAACAGGCCCTTTTTGTCCACCTCATCTAAATTTACGCGCAATTAAATCTCCACTCTCCTTTCAAAACAGCAACGCCTCTAGGCAATTTTGCACAGCTAAAACTCTCGACTCCTGTACACCCTCCAGCGCTAACATATCTTTGCTGCGATGTGGTGTCTCAAATTGTAAAACTAGAGGTTTGCACAGTTTCAGCATTGTCTCCCCTCTTTGTGCTCAGTGAATAAAGCAAGCCATAAATCTGAGTCACAAAGTGCTGGGTCTGGCAGCATCACTGGAGAACACGGAGAGGTGACGTCTCTTGTCGGGACCCTTCTTGAGACGCAAAATGTCACACGTTAATGTTTTCCAGAGATGTTGCCTGACCCCATTATTCCAGCAATGTCTGTCTTTCTTTTGTAAAACAGCATCTGCAGTCCCTTGTCTCCACATAAATCTTAGTCACCATAGCAGGTCAGGAATCCCGGCTGGGCGTCGCGGGCAAAGCAGGCCGCAGCTTGCCAGGGGGAAGCCACTAAGTTGGTCCCTGCTCATCCTCAAAGACCAGCGACCGGACAGGTGACAACGGACATGAGTAGCAAGGCCACTAGAGTGGATGGACTACAGTCTGGCCTACTGTGCCGTCAAGGTAGGCTGCAGGTGGGCCACCCCCAGCAGAGGGGCATTAGTTTGCTGGATGATCCAAGGAAGGTGATGGCTGGAGGCTCTGCAGCAGCCTGAGGCTTGTTTAGATTGGGCGCCGCTCATAAGACCCACTGCATGGACTGTACTTTGAAAATGATGCCCAAACCTGGCGTCTCTTGCATGTGGTCTCAGTAATGACTATTTCTGTAAACTTTGTAATTGGGAATTATGCTAAGGTAAGGTAAGGTTACTGAACAGTGTGCAAACGTAGTGAATTTCACTATGGGTTGGTACATGTGACAATATAGCACCATTGACCATTCGACTGGATATGCCATTTATTTTGACACTTTTCAGTTTGCCCCACCGTTCCCGCTGCCCCATCACATTACTCCAGGTTGAATGCCATTTGATCCTCTTCCCTTCACACCGCCAGTGCAATGCCATCTTTCCACAGTCCACAGCTTTCTTCACCGCTGTGAGCCGAGTAGCCAATTTCTCTATTATCCACCACGCTCTTAATTACGGGGCCTCCACTTAGGTGAATGGAGATGAATGCAGAAAAGGATCTATTGATTGCGTGAGATTAAATAAAGTAAGTTCATTAGAGTGTTTAATAAAGGACTGAATGATTGAACACGTTGGAAAGGTTCCGCTAATTGAAAAGGGTTGGATTGACTATATAAATGCAGATCACGTCTGACCAATTTTTTTTTAAGAGACAGCTAACAGCAGCCAGTGAGTCGCCATTACGAGTAGATGTGCGGATTTCTAGGAGGCATTTGTTAACATTCATCAGAAGCCTGATAGCTGAAGGTGAAGTTCATGGAATTGAAGGGAAATTATTGACTTGTTTGAGAAATTGTATGAGCACCAAGAGACAGTGTGGGTCAGATTAATAAGAGACCTCTATCACTGGTAAGGTAAACCTTGTGGTGTCTGCATGGATTTGTGTCAGGACACAAACCTGCATCACTTTCTTCAGGCGGCACGGTGGTGCGGTGGTAGAGTTGCTGCCTTACAGCTCCAGAGACCCGGGTTTGATCCTCACTACGGGTGCTGTCGGTATGGAGTTTGTACGTTCTCCCTCTGACGGCGTGGGTTTTCTCCGGGTGCTCCGGTTTCCTCTCACATCTCAAAGACCCGCAGGTTTGCACGTAAATTGGTTTCTGTAAATTGCCCCTGATGTGTAGGATGGAACTAGTGCTGGTCGGTGCGGACAGGGTGGGCCGAAGGGCCTGTTTCCGTGCTGTATATCTCATACTAACACTAAAAAAACCTCAACATAGAAACATAGAAACTACGTGCAGGAGTAGGCCATTCGGCCCTTCGAGCCTGCACCGCCATTCAATATAATCATGGCTGATCATCCAACTCGGTATCCTGTACCTACCTTCTCTCCATACCCTCTGATCCCTTTAGCCACAAGAGCCACATCTAACTCCCTCTTAAATATAGCCAATGAACTGGCCTCAACTACCTACTGTGGCAGAGAATTCCAGAGATTCACCACTCTCTGTGTGAAAAATGTTTTTCTCATCTCGGTCCTAAAAGATTTCCCCCTTATCCTTAAACTGTGACCCCTTGTTCTGGACTTCCCCAACATCGGGAACAATCTTCCTGCATCTAGCCTGTCCCTTAAGAATTTCGTAAGTTTCTATAAGATCCCCCCTCAATCTTCTAAATTCTAGCGAGTATAAGCCGAGTCTATCCAGTCTTTCTTCATATGAAAGTCCTGACATCCCAGGAATCAGTCTGGTGAACCTTCTCTTTACTCCCTCTATGGCAAGAATGTCTTTTCTCAGATTAGGAGACCAAAACTGTACGCAATACTCCAGGTGTGGTCTCACCAAGACCCTGTACAACTGCAGTAGAACCTCCCTGCTCCTATACTCAAATCCTTCACAGAAGAAACGTGGTGATAAAAAATATCATATATCCAATGTTTTGGATGAAACAAAGATAGGTTGGATTATAAACAGTAGAAATGGAAACAGTAACATTTATGAAAAGACATTAACCAATTAAAAGTGGACTAAACTGTTTCAAACATGATGAATTTTGATTAATCAAAAAATATATGAAACTGCAAAAGAATCCATTCTGGAACTGAAATAGATAGAACAATACTTCATAAGGGAAGCTGGAGAGGCACGCTGGTGCAGCAGTCTGCCTTATAGCTTCAGAGATCTCGGTTCGATCCTGACTACAGTTGATGTCTGTAGGGAGTTTGTACATTCTCCCTGTGACCTGCGTGGGTTTTCTCCAGGTGCAGGTGACAGGGAGACGTATAGATTTCCAAAGATTTATAATTTGGAGGTTAATTGGCTTCGGTAAAATTGTAACTTGTCCTTCAGCATGTAGGATAGTACCAGTGTATGTGGTGATCGTTGGTTGCCACGGGCTGTGTGGGCCGAAGAGCCTGTTTCCATACTGTATCTCTAAAGCCTAAAGTCTAAAGGGCCTGTCCCACGAGCATACGACTGCATGCGGCAAGCGCGACCTAACGTGATCGCTTGAGCCGTACGGCCTTGCGGGGCCGGTCCCACTTCGATCGCCAGAGCCTAATGGAGTTGTGCGGAGCTGGTCCCGACATCGCGCGGGGCTTCAAAAAACTGACCGTGTTCAAAAATTCCGAGTGGCAACGGCCTGCCGGCCCGCAGCCGCCTCGACGGCCGTACGCAGCGTCTTGACGTCGTACGTCACACGCAAACTTCCCGCGGACTTCGCTCGAACTTCACGTCACTCACTCGACCTCCGCGCGGCCCCCGCTTCCGGTTTGGTCGCGCTTGCCGCATGCAGGCGCATGCTGGTGGGACCGGCCCTGTACGGGGATCACTCGACCTCCGCGCGGCCCCCGCTTCCGGTTTGGTCGCGCTTGCCGCATGCGGGTCGCATGCTCGTGGGACAGGCTCTTTATGGAAATATACAATCTAATTGAAAGGTGGGATAGTTTAAGTTGCCAGATGGTCTGCATCTCTTTCTATGTTCTCGGGCACCGCAGTGATGCAGCAGTTAGTGTTGCTGCCTCACAAACCCAGGCACTTGGTTTGATACAGATTTGAAGGTGCTGTCTCTGTGAAATTTGTGTGATCTCTAAGAGGATTCTCCTAAACGTCGACAGGTGCACGGTAGAGAGCATTCTGACTGGTTGCATCGTGGGCTGGTTCGGCAACTTGAACGTCCAGTAGTGGAAAAGACAAAAAAAGTTGTGACCACAGCTCAGTCCATCACCGGCTTTGACCTCCCCACCGTCGAAGGGATCTATCGTAGTCGCTGCCTCAAAAAGGCATCCAACATCATCAAAGACCCACACCATCCTGGCCACACGCACATCTTACCATTGCCATTGGGAAGAAGGTACAGGAGCCTAAAAACTGTAACGTCCAGGTTCAGGAACAGTTTCTTCCCTGCAGCCATCAGGCTATTACACACAGCAACAAATAAGCTCTGAGCTCTGAGTTGCAAAAGACTATATTATTACTGCACAATATTTGTTATTTATTGAACTTTTTTTCTCTTCCCCCGTTATGTACTATGTTTACATATTCACATATTCTGTTGTGCTGCAGCAAGTAAGAATTTCATTGTCCCATCCGGGACATATGACAATAAAACACTCTTGACTCTTGACTTGACCATTTGTGTTTCTGCTGGGTGTTCTAGTTACCTCCTCCTATACACAAAATTAAATTAAGTGGCTGCAGTAAGATTACCTCTTAGTTTAGGTAAATGGTAAAATAACCAAGTGAATATAATATAAAGGACCAGAATATAAAAGCACGGATGTAATGCTGAAGCTTTATAAGGTGCTGGTGGGGCCACAATTGGAGTATTGTGAGCATCTTTGGGCCCCATATCTGAGGAAGGATATGCTGGCATTGGAGAGGCTCCAGAGGAACTTTACGAGAATGATCTCGGGGGTGACTGGGATCGTATGAGGAACATTTGCCGGCTCTGGGCTTGTACTTGCTGGAATTTAGAAGAATGAGGGGGAATTTCTACCGGATGAAACTTACTGGCTAATGAAAGGTTAGACAGGGTGGACATACTTGTAATATTTCCAGTATTGGGAGATCTAGAACCAGAGGGCACAGCCTCAGAATAAAGGGTCGTCATTTCAGAATAGAGGTGAGGAGTCATTTATTTAGCCGGAGGGTGGTGAATCTGTGGAATTCATTGCCACAGACAGCTGTGCAGGCCATGACCTTGAAGCAGAGATTGATATGTTCTTGATTAGTAAAGGCATGAAAGGTTGCGGGAAGAAAGCATGAGAGTGGGGTTCAGAGTGAAAAATAGGTCAGCCATGATCGAATGGTGGAGTAGATTCAGTGGGCAGAAGGGCCCATTTCTGCTCCTGTGTCTTATGATCTTATGGGCTTATGAATAGGATATAATTATCCAAGATGCAAACATATATCTAAACTTAACGTTAAAACTATTATTTTAATTTGGATTCGTCCAGATACTTCCCCTCTTAAGCCAACTCATGGGCTACCCCTATTAAGAGTCTTAAGTTAAGAATGGTTTAATAGTAATATGTACCGACAGCAGAAGAATGAAATTGTTACATGCAGCAGCATAACAGGCCTGCAACATAATCTTTGGCAAATGTCATCTTCTAATCTACTCTTTCAATACATGTCACCAAATGACTATCCTTATCAGACGCAACAGACATTTTTTCTGCAACGGAGTAATCTCCAAATCAGGTTTACTGATAAATACTTTTTCACAAATTTGAAGCACCACACACAAGTTTTCAGCAGACAAATCAATCAATTGATTTTCTTTGCAAGGGTTTCTCATAAACAATCCACGGATACTTCTCAGAAATGGGATGAGCGGCTGTATCTAAACCCGAGATAATCTTGCGTTAAAGCGTCCTACCTGAGGTATAATTGGCTTGCAATTGTAACCAATTATTGCCAAAACAGCAATTAAATGCAATAGCAAAAGTGTTCTGATTATTGTAGTCACAGAATTATTTGCCAGTGAAACGAAACGTAAAGTTTGGGCACATTTGCCATTTTAATAATGGACGGCAATGAACTGTAACAATCACAGAATGCATTACAGACCCTCAATGATGATAACAGAGATGAGGGGAGTAGGGTAGGGGGTTTGAGTGAATTTAGTTTCCCAGTGAGAGATTGAGTGTGAGGTGAGAAGTAAAGGTGACCGTGACTGTCAGATAAAAAGGTTACAGTCGCAGGTTCTGAACAATTGAGGGAATTTGCAAGGACAAAATGTGGACGGCAACCCAGTGAGAAGCCACGGAAATCAGTGCCAATGTGTGATGGTTATATATGGAACGAGCTGCCAGAGGAGGTAATTGAGGCAGGTACGACAACACCACTTAATAGACGCATGCACAGGTACATGGATAGGAAATGTTTAGAGGGATATGGACCAAATATAGGCAAATAGGACTAGCATACTGTAGGTGGGGACATCTTGATCAGCATAGACATGTCAGGTCGAAAGTCCTGACTATGGATTCATGAACTCGGAACATGTTTCCGGGAAGTACAAACAGTTTATACCAATGTTTGTAACATTTTACACTAAATAAGTTCATATTCATAAGTTATAGGAGCAAAATTAGTCCTTTCGGCACATCAAATCTACTCTGCCATTCAGTCATGGCTGATCTATCTTTCCCTCCCAGTCCCAATCTCCTGCCTTCTCCCCATAGCCACTGACACCCCTCAATGAGAGCTGTGGTGAAATTTCAGATCTCTACGTATTTGTGGCAATTTTTTTTAACCGGTTTACAGGTCAGTACAGTGGCACAGTGGATAGAGCTGCTACTTCACGGTGTCAGAGACCAGGGTTCAATCCTGACCTCCGGTGCTGTCCATGTGGAGTTTACACGTTCTTCCTGTAACAGTGTGGGTTGAATCTAGATATTCAGGTTTCCTCCCACATCCCAAAGGTGTGCAGGCTTGTAAGTTAATTGACGTGTAAGTGTGTAGGGAATGGGTGAGAAAATGGGATAACATAGAACTAGTGTGAATGGGTGATCAATGGTCAATATGGACTTGATGGGCTGAAGGGCCTGTTTCCGTGTCGTCTTTAAAATTAAAAAAATATTTTTTAGCCATGCAATCAGAAACCAAATTTGATAAAACTCCCCATTTCTGAAGACTTTTCATGCATTCCTGTTAGGTTGAACAATGGCTATTTTTTGTTTTGATTTTCTAGAGATACAGTGTGGAAACTTGCCTTTCAGCCGACTGTGAGTCTGCGCCGACCAGCGATTACCCTGCACCTTCGCACTAACCTACACACTAGGGATAATTTACAATTTTACCAAAGCCAATTAAGCTACAAACCTGCACGTCCATGCAGTGTGGGAGGAAACCGGAGGACCCAGAGAAAACCCACTCGGTATCAGGGAGATCATACAAATCCCGTACAGACAGCACCCGTAGTCAGGATCGAACCGGGCTCTGGTGCTGCAAGGCAGCAACTTTACCGCTGCACCACCAAGGAGTTTGTATGTTTGAAGAGTAGCATTTATGAATAGAAATCCACATCACACTATCCTTTGAAAACACCAAACTAATTCAATTATTATATCTCAATATCCCAGGTAATTCCACATTTGTTTCTATTCTACACATTTCCGATGATTTTTAACTCAATATACATGAGGTTGATTATCAATATACATGAGGTTGATGCTTAAAGAAATAGTAGATGATCTGCTCCGGCTTCATTCATTTTTTAGGCGGATGGGGGAAAGAGGAGCAGCAGTTAGTGTTGCTGAGTCACAGCTCCAGGAATGCAGTTTTGATCCTGATCTTGTGTGGGCTTTACACATTCTTTATGTAACCTCATGGGTTTTCCCATCTCCTTCTACGATTCTAAGGCGTTGTGGGAGATGAATCCGTTTCTGCATTCTGCAAATAACTTTTATTGCAGGGTAGTGAGAAAAGAATCACAGGGGAATTAATGGGAATGGAAGTGCAAGGAGACTGGCTGTCCTTATACATCAGTTGATGAAAGTAAGCATGCAGGTGCACCCGGCAGCTAAGATACATTGTATATTGACCTTCATAAGGAGTGGCTTTGAGTACAAGAATAGGGATGTCTAACTGGAATCTATATTGGTAGCAATTTAATGGTTCAATGGTTCAAATGTGCATTATATCTCACATTTTCAACTGCGTTCTCCCTGTGACCACATGAGATGGCTCCGGGTGCTCCGGTTTCCTCCCGTACTCCAAAGATGTACAGGTTTGTAAGCTAATGGGCTTTGGTGAAATTGTAAATTGTCCCTAGCGTGTAGGATAGTGCTAGTGTACGGGGTGACTGCTGGTCAGCACGGGCTCGGTGGGCCGAAGGGCCTGCTTCCTCACTGTATCTCCAGCCCGGCGTGTGGGCCTGAACATCGGGCCAACCGGGGCGGCGACTGCGGGTGCTCGGAAGGCCCCGACCACGGATGAACACGGAGGGGAGGCTGACTGGACTATGGTGCCATCCTCACCTTGGTGCCACTGTGTTGTGTTGTGTCATGGACTTTCTGTGTTTGTGATTTTTTTTTTTTTAATTCAATTTCAATTTTATTTTTAATATCTTTTATTATTTATTTTTATTTATTTATTTATTTGTTTTTTTTGTTTTTATGATACTGCCTGTAAGGGAAATTCATTTCGTTGTCTCAAATTGAGACAATGACAATACATTTGAATACAATACTATACAATACAAAACTCTAAAGGTGGGAGTTAGATATTGTTCTAAAGGCTGAAGAGATCAAGGGACACAGGGACAAGGCAGAAACAAGGTACTGATGTGCATGAGCAGCCATGATCATGTAGAATAGTGGAACCGATGTGCAGGGCCAAATGACCCACCTCTACTCCTATTTTCTATGTTAATATGCAGGGCCACAGGGAATTGTGGAGATGGAAAATAGGTCTGACAGGGCTGACAGGGCTGCTGTGTTGGTCAGGCCAAATCATAATAATGAAGCTTAAGTAAAGCATGTTTAACATTTGGCTAACACTGTGCCTGCCCATCTAATAGCACTATTAACATCTAGGAACCAATCCCAATGGAGTCCAGGGATGAAAGAGATGGGCATTGTAGGGATTTAACCCTCAATTGATCAGAAACGTGCCACCTTGGACTCAGACTATCTTTGATCAGACTTTACTGGCTTTACATTGCACTCATCGGCATTCCCTTATCGTGTATCTATACGCTGTAAATGTGCTCGATTGTAATCATGTATTGTCTTTCCGCTGAATGGATATCACGCAGCAAAAGCTTTTCACTGTACCTTGGTACCCATGACAATCAACTAAACTAAATTTAGGTGGCTGTGAATGGCAGATAAAGACTGGTCTTCTCTTTAGTTTAGCTCGTGTATCATGTGTACCAAGGTGCAGTTAAAAGCTTTTTTGATGCGTGCTATCCAGTCAGTGGAAAGACTATACATGATTACAATCAAACCACCCACAGTGTATGGGCTCAGAATAAGGGGAATAATGCTCAGTGACAAGACAAGAGACATTTAGTGTCACATGTACTAATTGGTACAATGCTCACCATACAGCCATACGAATAAAAAAAGAGCACAGAACACGATAGTCTTTAATATAAACATTCCAACACAGCGGTATCAAAGTTTCCCACTGTGAGGGAAGGCACCAAAGTTCAGTCCACCTCCTCTGTTGTGCAGGATAAAGTCCAGTAAAGTCAACTTAAAGATAGTCTGAGGGCCCCCAATGAAGCAGATGGTAGCTCAGGACCACTGTCGAGTTTGAGTATGAGTTTAGTTTATTGTCACGTGCACCGAGGTACAGTGGAAAGCTTTTGTTCCGTGCTATCTAGTCAGCGGATTGCTTTCCAGTCACAGGGGTAAAACCCTATAAATTTATATTGTTGATGTGAATGTCAAGCATTAAAACTCTCGCAGTATGATCTGCATTAAATAGCATCCATTAGGAGGCTGACATTTCCCTTTAAGGTACAATATGAAACAACTATATGCCAACAAAATACACTTCATCAACACAAGGATGAAATGAAAAGTAATTACTTGGGATTAAATGGAATTACTATTGGACTGAAACCATTCCCTTTTTAATATACCAGCAATATATTGACAGTGATGCCCGTCTTTAAAGATTCATTGCAAAAGATTTAACAAAGATAAAGTCGCTTGAGCATGACTATAGTTTGACCTCTATAATTACTAACTTGGGTCAGTATGGAAAATTTGCAGCAATTTTGTGAAGATAATCACATTTTGGATTTGCTTTTGTACAAGGCTTCCATTCAAAGTGACCCTTTGAAAATGGTGTGCCTCTCAAATTGAAAAGGCACATACGGGCAGGCCACGGGTTTCAACATGGTTCCATTCCTGAAAACTATTTCTGGGAGGAACAGTGATGTAGTTGCTGCCTCACAGCGCCAGAGACCCTGGTTCGATCCTGACCTTGGGTGCTGTCTGTGTGGAGTTTGCACGTTCTCCCTATTACCTAGTGGGTTTCCTCTGGGCGCTCCGGTTTCCTCCCACATCCCAAGATGTACGTACGGGCTTGTAGGTTAATTGACCTCTGAGGTCTGTAGGAAGTGGATGCGAAAGTGGGATAACATAGAACTAGTGTGCATGGGTGGTCGATGGTCGGTATGGACTCGGTGGGCTGAAGGGCCTGTTTCCATGATGTATCTCTAACTGGAACCCTAATTTTTGCACACTGGAAATGAATAAAATGTGTGTGGGAGGGAATCACAGAAACAGCCATGAAGGGAGTGTGGGTGGGGACAGGAAGGGTATGTGGCTATGGGGAGAATAACCTGAAGAATGGTCTCGACCCGAAACGTCACCCATTCCTTCCCTCCAGAGATGCTGCCTGTCCCGCTGAGATACTCCAGCATTTTATGTCTACCTGGGGAGAATAACCGCTCTGCAGCCTCACTGACATGGTGCTGAGCGTATGAATGAGTCTGTCCGTGCGCCCAGCTCTGCTCAGCTTAACCCAGTCCCACACTGTTGTCACTCACACAGGAGGCTTAGGTGGGTGGAGGGGAGTGGGCAGAAATGATATTTTAGTTTAGTTTAGTTTTGAGATACAGCGTGGAAACAGGCTCTACAGCCAACCAATGATCACCCGTACACTAGTTCTACCCTACACACTAGGGACAATTTACAGAAGCCAATTAACCTAAAAACCTGCACATCTTTGGAGTGTGGGAGAAAACCAGGCAGAAATTGTCTGGGGTACACAAAAAAAGCTGGAGAAACTCAGCGGGCGCAGCAGCATCTATGGAGCGAAGGAAATAAGCAACGTTTCAGGCCAAAACCCTTCCCCTCAGACTGGTGGGGGGGTGGTGGGGGGTGGGGAGAAGAAAGGAAAAAGGAGGAAGAGGAGCCCGAAGCCTGGGGGATGGGAGGAGACAGCAGGAGGGCTGAGGAAAGGAGGAGACAGCAAGGACTAACAAAATTGGGATAAATTGTCTTTTAGTTTAGTTTAGACATAGAGTGTGGAAACAGACCCTTTGGCTCACCAAGTCCACACGACCTGTGATCACCTGTACACTAGTTCCATCCTACACACCAGGGACAATTTGCAGAAGCCATTTAACCTGTATGTTTTTCGAATGTGGGAGGAAACCAGAGCACCTGGAGAAAACCCACGCAGTCACGGGGAGAATGTACAAACTCTGTACAGACGGCACCTGTCGTCAGGATTGAACCGGGGTCCCTGGCGTTGTGAGGCAGCAACTCTACCGCTGTGCCACTGTGTGGTCCCCCAAGCAAAAGATATTCTGTTCACACCAAACAGAAGATGCCTACACCCCTGCAACCACACCGCTGGTCTTCCAACCAGTCGCTCCTATGTATGGCTGTTCTTAAATCAGGCGTTATGTATTTAATGTGGACCTTGTTGTTTGGCTGCCCTTATTTATAATTTATCTTCTCTTCTTCCAGAATATTTTAGCTTGTGGTGCTATCAATGAAATAGGCCAGACACAGTGTATCAATAGGAAAAGGCATGACTCACACATCGAAACGTAAATTCTGCTTCTCTTCAAAGAAGTAATCCAGGACAAACTTCCGCACAAAATCTGGGCTCAACGTGTTTTCAATCACTTCAGTTCTTCCGTACTGGGAAAAAGAAAAGGGGAAAAAAGACAGTGAAAAGACGAAAGAAAGCAATTTGCCTGCAGAGTATTTAAGGTTGTGTTGCTATTCTTTGACCTCTTGCTTTGACTACTTGCAAATGTCAAAGGCTGTGAGACGGAGCTCAACAAATCTCGAAACAAAATGGTGTAATGGTGTAAAGAATATGCTGCTTGACCCGCTGAGTTACTCAATCATTTTCTGTCCATCTATGGTGTAATAGTTAGATATAGGCACAAGGAACAGCAGATGATGGTGTGCAAAAAAAGGAACTACAGATGCTGCTTTCACAAAAAAAGACACACAGTGCTGGAGTAACTCAGCAAGTCACAAAGGTGCTCGAGTCTGAAGAAGGGTTCCGACCTGAAACGTCACCTATCCATGCTCTGCAGAGATGCTGCCTAACCCTTGATTAGTACAGGTGTCAGAGGTAATGGGGAGAAGGCAGGAGAGTGGGGTTAGGAAGGAGAGATAGATCAGCCATGATTGAATGGCGGAGTAAACCTGATGGGCCGAATGGTCTAATTCTACTCCTATTCCTTATGACCTCATGACCCGCTGAGTTGCTCCAGCCCTTTGTATCTATCTATTTTTCTAACCAATCATCTGCAGTTCCTTGTGTTTACAGATGTAACTCAGCAGGTCACTCCACACTCTGAAGAAGAGTCCCGATCCGAAACATTGCCTGTCCATGTTCTCCAGAGATGCTGCCTGTCCTGCTGAGTTACTCGAGCACTGTGTCATTTATGGTGTCATAATTTAATGATCACCATTCTGCCTTGGACATAATTATTTCTAGTTTGCACATTCACCAGATTTTGCTGAAGTTTCTTCTGTTCCCTTCTGTAAATCCACTGACTACGGGTATTGTCTGTAGGGAGTTTGTAAGTTCTCCCTGTGACCACGTGGGTTTTCTCTGGGTGCTCCAGTTTCCTCCCACTCTCCAATGATGTTCAGCTTTGTAGGTTAATTGGCTTCAGCAAAATTGTAAATTGTCCCTAGTGTGTAGGATAGTGCTAGTGTATGGGGTGATCGCTGGTCGGCGCGGACTCAGTGGCCAAAGAGCCTGTTTCTGCGCTGTATCTCTCTAAAGTCTCTAGTTCAAATGTATTTGTCACATGCACCATAAGGTGCAGTGAAATGTAATTTACCCTGCAGTGTTGCAATTAAAAAAGAACACAATACACAACATAATTCAACACAGACATCCACCACAGCATTCTTCACTGTGGTGGAAGGCAATACAGTTCAGACAGTCTTACTCGCTTGTTGTCCCAGTCCTCCTCCTCCTTCTCCTAAAGACTTTAAAGCAAAGAACTCCCGATAAGCTACAGCAAAAATGGCAAAGAGTGTCCCTAGTATACAATACAATTTATTTGTTATCATTTGAACCTCTTGAGGTTCAAATGAAATTTGGTTTCTGCAGTCATACACACAAGAAAAAGAACCAAGACACAACACAATTTACACAATCATCCATCACAGTGAATCTCCTCCTCACTGTGATGGAAGGCAAAGTCTTATCTCTCCCCTGCACTCCTCCCGATGTCAGAGTCAAAGTCCCCGGCGGGCGATGGTAAGTGTCCCGCGGCCATTAAAGCCGCGCTGGGCGATGCAAGGCCGCGCTCCGGGTTTTGGTGTTGGAGCCCCCCGGCGGGCGCTAGCAAGTTCCGCGGCCGTTAAAGCCGTGCCGGGCGATGTAAGGCCCCGCTCCAGGTACTTTTCAACCCCGCAATTCGTGCGGGAAAAGTCGCCATTGCGGAAGCCCCGAAAAACGGCCTCCCACCAGGGACCCGTGGGCTCCCGGTGTCACTGTCCACCTGACCTGCGGCTGGTGCCTCCGAATCTCCGGGATCGGGCCGCAGCAGCTCGCCACCACAGCTCCTCCCGCTCCGAACTCGGCCAGCTCCGCGATGGTGGGTAAGTCCGCAGGCTCCGCAACTGGAGCCCCCAGGTCATTCCGGTTGGAGGCCGCCCACGGTGCTCGGCCCCAACGACAACGGAGACCCAACAAAGAAAAGGTCGGGTTCTCCGTACAGGGAAAAGATTTTAAACGTTTCCACACCACCCCCCCCCCCCCCCCCCACCCCCCCACACCCCCCCTACATTTAAACGAGACAAAAAACATGTCGCGCCGCCCACCTGAAGGTAGTAACTGCAGGGGGGAAAATGGCAGGATCATACAGAACATACAGGAAGGCTAACATGGGCAGGAACTACACAGTGAATTGTAGTGCTCTAGAGTGCTGTAGAGCAGAGGGATCTAAGAGTGCAGGTGCATGGTTCCTTGAAGGTCGAGTCGCAGGTAGATAAAGTGGTCAAAAAGGCTTTCGGCACATTGGGTTTCATTGGTCAGAGTATTGAGTATTGAAGTTGGTAGGTCATGTTGCACTTGTATAAGACATTGGTGAGACTACATTTAGAGTATTGTGTTCAATTCTGGGCACTATGTTATAGGAAAGATGTTGTCAAGCTGGAAAGGGTACAGAGAAGATTTACAAGGATATTGCCAAGACTAGAGGGTCTGGGCTATAGGGAGAGGTTGAGTAGGCTGGGTCTCTATTCCTTGGAGCGCCAGAGGATGAGGGGTGATCTTAGAGAGGTGTATAAAATCATGAGAGGAATAGATCGGGTCGAGTCTCTTGCCCAAAGTAGGTGAATTGAAGACCAGAGGCATATGTTTAAGGTGAAGGGGAAAACATTTAATAGAAATCTGAGGGGTAACTTTTTCACACAAAGGGTGGTGGGTGTATGGTATAAGCTGCCAGAGGAGGTAGTTGAGGCTGGGACTCTCTCAATGTTTAAGAAACAGTTGGACAGGTACACGGATTGGACAGATTTGGAGGGGTATGGACCAAACGCAGGCAGGTAGGACTAGTGTATCTTTGACATGTTGGCCGGTGTGGGCAAGTTGGGCCAAAGGGCCCGTTTCCACACTGTATCACTCTATGGCCCTATGACTCTAAGTGCAAGTGACTGTACAGCATTTTGAGGTGCAGCAGGAATGATTGCTGTTGAAGGGAGTAGACAATTAATTCCAGCCAAGGCACAATTTAATGAGCATCACCTCCTCTTCACTTTGGAGCAGTTGTATTCAATAAAGCAAAATAGGCCCAGCCACACAAAAGTTAATTTTGAAATTACTACACATTGATGACTCACATGTTTGGTCTGCATCACTTATTGCAGTGGTTTCTTGATCACTAACACACAATTGACTCATGCACTTCATGCAGCCAATCCATTTGTTTCTGAGCACTGTATTTTTGTAAAAGCATTTTCTGATCTTTAACAATGACCTCCATCTGTCCCTCCCCCTCCCAATTTGCTCCTGTCATGTGCCTGTTTAATTTCGTAGAACTTCTCAACAGGGTTGCTAAAAGCCCTGAGTACCGAGAAGTGAGGCAGCAGTCCCTTCCGATAAGAGGCAGGAGTGGCAGTGATTGGGGAAATTAGCTTCACAACTCAGCTTTGTAATTAAAGAGTCTAATTGCATTCTGCATTATGGTGGGAGCATCTAACCACCGCCACTCTGTGCGTGGGAGACTCGGCACTAACTCATCAACCAGTACACATACACCAGTTTTAGCAATAACAATACGTGCATTTATGCATCACTTCACCTTGCCTCAGGTGTGGAGAATGTTGTTCCCGGCTCATATTACTACCCCACAGAATGTACACTCAGTCTTCCCCTCTGTTCCCTGTTGTCAGGCTTCTTGCCCTCTGTTATCAGGCGTCTGAACAGGTTCTTCTAAGCCAAGGTCCTGTCCGATTCCTCTCTATCCTCTACCCCATTGAAGACATTGGACTTTGTCTATGGAAATGATGTGCTGCAATACTGAGAACTATAATCTGCACTCTGTATCATCCCCTTTGCACCATCTGGTGTATTTGAGTTTGAACTGATTGTATGGTATATCTGATCTGTTTGGATAACATGCAAAATCCTTCACCATTTTGCCTTTATAGATATGTATATAGCGCCGCAGAATTGTGCACCTATCCCCCCCCCTCCCCCCTCCCCCCTTTGTTTTGTTTTCTGTTTCTTGTTTTATTGTACTAAATTATATGTATGCACTGAGTACGAGCTGCTTTTAATCTCATTGTACATCTATAGTGACAATAAATGGCATATCTAATATCTAATATCTAAAATAAAGATTTTCACTGTACCTCCGTACAGGTGATAATAATAAAGATAAATCTAAACCTAAACCCACAATATCGTTGAAACAAAGACCTGCAGATGCTGGCTTATACCAAAGATAGACCAAAGTGTTGGAGTAACTCAGCGGGTCAGGCAGCATCTCTGGACAAAAGGGATGGGACTCTTCTTCAGGCCTGGAGTTGGGGTGGGTGTTTCTCCTGAGGTTACACCTTCCTTAGCCAACAGGGGACCTATCAGGCAAAGCCCTGCCTGAGGTCATTTGCGGCCTGCCCTGATTGGTCCTGGTCTTTACCCACCTCCAGATCTTCACCTCCTACCCAACCCCTAATTTCAGTCTGAGAAAGGGTCTCAACCTGAAACGTCACCCATCTTTTCCCTCCAGAGATGCTGCCCGACCAGCTGAGTTACTCCAGCACTTTGTGACTATCTTCTGACCAAGTTCTGGGCTGGTCCCATTTATCTGCAATTTGGGACCATTTCTCCCTGTCTATGTTCTCTAGAGATGCTCCAGCGCTTTGTGTCTCTCTCCCACAATATTGCTATTCTCATCTTTCCAGATCCAGTCCCATTGAATTGGAAGGCAGATGAGTTTGGCTGGGGAATTAATATTTGCAGCTGCTGCTATATTGTACGCTTAATGCATGCGACCCAGGACTAATCCCTGCTCTGATTAGAATTTCATATTGGGTCAGACCTCCCAAATGTTCTACATGGTTGCATCAGCAGTTTACACTCTGCCATAATTGGAATGAATTTCGGAGGCACAGTACGTGGCTATATGGTGTGCTTATTGATGCCAACCAGGGATAAACACTTAGGCAGTGCTCCCACTGAGGTACGTTTGAAATGTCACCTTAGTTGCAGGAAAATACATCAACCAGCACAGAGCCAATTCCTATGATCACGATAACGACTAGAGAAACTGCTCCAGTGATGTTGATCAGGAGCTAAAAATTAACTGGGATAATGTTCCTTTTTCCTAATGTTCCTTCAAAATATAGACAATAGACAATAGATGCAGGAGTAGGCTATTCGGCCCTTCGAGCCAGCACCGCCATTCAATGTGATCATGGCTGATCATCCACAATCAGTACCCCATTCCTGCCTTCTCCCCATACCCCCTGACTCCGCTATTTTTAAGAGCCCTATCTAGCTCTCTCTTGAAAGCATTCAGAGAACCGGCCTCCACTGGCCTCCACTCTGAGGCAGAGAATTCCACAGACTCACAACTCCCTGTGTGAAAAAGTGTTTCCTCGTCTCCGTTCTAAACGATCAAAATATGATCCTCTATCTCTGCCTGTGAGTGAAGTTAATGTGTAGGAAGGAACTGCAGATGCTGGTTCACACCGAAGATAGACACAAAATGCTGGAGTAACTCAGCGGGACATGCAGCATCTCTGGATAGAAGGAACGGGTGATTTTTGGGGTTGGAACTCTTCTACAGAAACATCACCCATTCCTTCTATCCAGAGATGCTGTCTGTCCCGTTCAGTTATCCCAGCATTTTTTGTCTATTTTCTAAGAGCGAAGTTAAGTTGAATAAAGTTAAGTCAGGTTTATTGTTACATGGACAAGGATAGCGAGGTATAGGTACAATAAAAAATCTAGCTTGCTGCAGCATCACAGGCATATAGATTCAGACAGCACACAAAAACAGAAATAACACGTAAAATTTCAAAAAGAAAGAAGATTGCGCAGAAACGCGAGTTCAAATGAGATCCCACATTATACCTCACGTAAAAGACATTATCTCCGATGTACTGAATATCAATGCTCAAATGTCAAGACTTTACTTTAGACCTTAGAGTCACATCGTGGAAACAAGCCCTTTGGCCCACCGAGTCCACGCCGACCAGCGATCACCCCCTACACTAGCCCTACCCTACACACTAGGGACAGTGTTAATTTACAGAAGCCAATTAACCAACAAATTTTACATCTTTGTGGGAGCGTGGGAGGAAACCGGAGCACTTGGAGAAACCCACGTGGTCACAGGGGAAACGTACGGACAACACCTGTAGTCACGATCGAACTCGAGTCTCTGGAGCTGTAAAGGCAGAAACTCTACTGCTCCACTGTAGTGGGACTGTAGTGGGGCTTGAACACACAACCTTCTGAGTTACCCACAAACAGTCCAATGAGCACACAATGTCACCTGCGGGCTAATATTAAGAATAAATACAAAGATTTTGTGAAAATATTCCATGTGGCTAGCTTACAGAAACGTAGGCAGAATGGTTGAAGGTGATACAGAAAAAATGGTGAATTAAAGGCATGGCTGCATTCAACCAATTGACACCCAACGCAGCAGCCATATTGATTCAATCGGACAGCACCACCAAATGGCTATCCTTGGATTTACAGCAATTTCTCACTTGAAGTGATATAAAGGCACAAGTGATTGCAGATGCACGAATATGGAATAAAACACAAAGTGTTGGAAGACAGTTGGAAAGTGTTGGGACGGCATGGTGGTGCAATGGTAGAGTTGCCATTCTACAGCGCCAGAGACCTGGGTTCGATCCTGACTATGGGTGCTGTCTGTATGGAGTTCATACCTTCTCCCTGTGACCTCCATGGGTTTTCTCAGGGAGCTCTGGTTTCCTCCCACATTCCAAAGACGTGCAGGTTTGCGGGTTAGTTGGCTTTAGTAAAAATTGTAATTTGTCCCTAGTGTATAGGATGGTGTAATGTACGGGGATCGCTGGTCAGCGCCGATACGGTGGGCTGGATGGGCCTGTTTCTGCATTGTATCTCTAAACTAAACTCATCTAAGCTCAGTGGGTCAAGCAGCATCTCTGGAGGCAAAAGCATGATTTTGCTGTAAGGTCTTGATTCTAATACCTCGACCATGCCTTTGTTTCCACAGATGCTATTTGACCTGTTGAGATCCTCCAGCAGTTTTCTTTTTTATTGTCCCGTGTGAAGTGATTGTGATCTCCAACAGTCTGGCAGTGAGCAGATGGGGGGGGGGGGGGGGGGGGGGGGGGGGGGGGGGGGGGGGGGGGGGGGGGGGGGGGGGGGGGGGGGGGGGGGGGGGGGGGGGTTAGAGGAAACATTGGAAGGGGAGTAGGGAGTGGGGGAGTAGGATTCCAATTTATGCTCTCAAAGATCCTGTTCTCACAACTCCAAGGAAATGGTTATAGAATGGAAGGCCAGGTCCAATAGCACAGACATCTTTCTTTCTGGCATTCTTCACAGGAGTTCAAAGAGCTAGATATTGAAAAATTGTGTGGGATGCTTCATGTACAATGGCACACAACTAGCAAAAGTACATGGAATGGCGGCTGGAGTATGTGATATCCATAGGGTATACATTCCAGAGACATGCACAAGTTGGGGCCATAGGCTGGTGTCAATACTGCCCCATGTACATTCTGCTGTTGGGCCGGATGGACCCACCCAACCTGTTGATATCTGACAGAATACTACAATGCAATCAGTCACTCGAATTCCCAAAGTGGCATCCACACCCTGACTAACCTCCACCCACCCTGACTAACCTGACCCACTCTCACCTCCATTCACCAGGAAGCAATAACCTTGTAGTGATTCCAATTATTCAGAGTCATAGAATCATACAGTGTGGAAACGGGCCCCTCGGCCCAACTTGCCCACACCGACCAACATGTCCCATCTGCACTAGTCCCACTTGAGTGCATTTGGCCCATATCCCTCTAAACCTGGCCTATTATCCATGTACCTGCCTGATTGCCAGCTTGGAGAATGGATAGCCCACTCCTGCTCTAATGTTCATCATAAGACTCTGAAGAAGGGTTTCGGCCAGTAACGTTGCCGAGTCTGAAGAAGGGTTTCGGCCCGAAACGTTGCCTATTTCCTTTGCTCCATAGATGCTGCTGTACCCGCTGAGTTTCTCCAGCTTTTTTGTGTACCATAAGACTTTTATTTATCTCTTGTTCACAATGTCTTGTCAATGCATGTTATGTTTACAGATCTGTGTTGCTACTGCAAGTAAGGATTTCATTGTGCCATTTTGGTACATATAACAATGAAACACTTTTGACTCTCTCTTGACTCTGGGATGTGGTTAGAAAGTAGGTGCAGTATATGTAAATACTAAATAAACAGGTAACTGTCTTAATATTGGGAATATCTATCAGCTCCCTTGGTTCATTGCTGTGGTGAAAGAATATTACATTCTGTTGGTTGTCAAGGGTACATCTACCCTGGCGAACATTAGTCCTTCAACCAATACCATTGCAAACAGATGGCACATTGCTCAATGCAAACTTGCTGCTGTCCTTGCCTCCACCGCGAGATTTGGCATTACTTCATTGGCTGCGAGGTGCGTTGGGGCATCCAAATGGCACAAAGGATGTGAGGTCAATCCAACAATGTCAAATGTTTAAAAATTACTCATATAAAGGATCTTTCCATCTGGCTGCTACAACCCTTGGCCATAGACAATCTGCTTTAATCAGTTCTGTCTCCTACCAATATATTCATCCAGCACTTTCAAGAGGATTTTATGAACATATGTTATGCTATCAAAGAAATTTCCAACAGGCGTTGAAAGCCTAACAAAACCATGATGTACCTGAAATTCCTATCCTTTAGACAATAGACAATAGATGCAGGTGTTGGCCATTTGGCCCTTCAAGCCAGACGCCATTCAATGTGATCATGGCTGATCATCCACAATCAGTACCCCGCTCCTGCCTTCTCCCAATATCCCCTGACTCCGCTATCTTTAAGAGCCCTATCAAGTTCTATCTTGACAGTATCCAGAGAACCGTCCTCCACCGTCCTCGGTGGCAGAGAGTTCCACAGACTCACAACTCTGTGAAAAAGTGTTTCCTCATCTCCGTTCTAAATGCCTTACCCCTTATTCTTAAACTGTGGCCCCTGGTTCTGGACTCCCCCAACATCGGGATCATGTTTCCTGCCTCTAGCATGTCCAAACCCTTAATAATCTTATATGAAATCTTTATTTCAAATATTTTAAAGGACTATAAGGGATTTGCTCTGGTAATAGATTAGCAAGCAAATACACATTGCCTCGTTCAAATTGGCGTTGTACAATGCCGATAGATTTAAATTAGAATTAATTATAATATATTCTATTCCTATCTCAATGCAAATCAACCTTATACCTATGTGCAGGAAGGAACTGCAGATGCTGGTTTACACCAAAGAAAGACACAAAATGCTGGAGTAACTCAGTGGGTCAAGCAGCATATCTGGAGTAAGTAATGTTTTGGGTCAGGACCCTTCTTAGAGTTTAGGCATTTACTGATATCTTGTATGGTTATTTACTGTAAATCACTGCCATACATTGACCACTTGGACAGTGACTTGTAAACATTCAAGTTGATACACAGTTTCATCTTAGTAGCTCAATACTACACTCTCGGACTATCTTTAATTGGACTTTACTGGACTAATGTTATTCCTTTATCTTGTTGACGGCTCAGTTGTAATCATTGTACATTGTGGACGGCTCGTTGTAATCTTTTCACTGCACCTCAGTGCACGTGACAATAAACTAAACTAAACTACCATGTTCCACCCCACAGCACCCATAAGCAATAACATGGGTTAACTGTTTGTAATGCATATAATTTACTGCAAAATGTAGGCTACCCATAGCAATTGGTTGATGCAAAAGTACACAAAGTGCCGGAGTAACTCAACGAGTCGGGCACCATACCTGGAGAACATGGATAAGTGATGTTTCAGGTCGGGAACCTCTTCAGACTGGATCCTGACCTGGTAACTGGTTGACAGCTCTATTTAAGTTCTCCATGAAATGCCTCCAACCCTTCTTATCAAATCCCTATCTGTACCCTTCCTTTACTATCTCTGTTAGTCATAGTCATACTACGTGGAACCAGGCCCTTCGGCCCAACTTGCCCACACCGACCAACATGTCTCATATACACTGGTCGCACCTGCCTGCATTTGGCCCATATCCCTCTAAACCTATCCAATACATGTACAGTCCCTGTTTAATTGTTTCTTAAATGTTACAATAGTCCTGCCTCAACTACCTCCTTTGGCAGCTCATTATATATACCCACCACTCTTTGTGTGAAAATGTTATCCCTTGGATTCCTATTAAATGTTTCCCCCATCACCTTAAACCTATATCCTCCGGTTCTCAATTCCCCTACTCTGGGCAAGAGACTCTGTACATCTATTTGATCTATTCTTCTCATGAGTTTTATACCCCTCTAGAAGATCACCCCCAATCCTCCTTGCGCTCCAAGGAATAAAGCCCCAACATGCTCAACCTCTCCCTTTACAGCTCGAGTCCTGGCAATATCCTTGTAAATCTTCTCTGTACCCTTTTCAACTTGACAACATCTTTCCTGTAACACAGTGACCAGAACATAACCCAATTAGCTGAATGCGGACTCACCAACGTCTCATACAACTGCAACATGACATCCCAACTTCTAAACTCAATGCTCCGACTGATGAAGGCCAATGTACCAAAGCCTTTGTGACCACCCTATCTACTTGTGATGCCAACTTCGAGAAAGTATGTACCTGCACTCCTAAATCCCTCTGATCTACAACACTCCCCAAAGCCTTACCATTTACTGTGTAATCTAAATAAAGTCTGTTTAAGGGAATACTCTGTTATGTAGCATTGTACAAAATGCTGTTTGCATCAACTAGTCTATGCACTTGCAAGTCCTCGTGATAGACACTCTCTCCATGAAAACAATTCCCTTGAATTCTCCTGCTATTCTGAAGGCAGATTAGTGGAATCTTTGATCACTAATCATAAGGAGTGAGGAAATTGCCTCTAGTGCTCGTCTCTGGTGCCTCTACATAAACCCTGAACTTAATCGATAGCAAGAAGATCTCTGAATGATTTCTATCAGAAGTTCGGGACCTGGTCCTTACTGAACATGGAAACAAAGCACCGACCTGAACATAACTTGGCATCATTTAGGCATCTCATTAACAGAAGCCACAGGTAGTCGGCTTCAAGAAAATATATGGCTCATTTGTGCACTAAACACTGTTTGTTATCTGAGGTTGATTTAAGAGTACCATTGCAATGAAACAGAGGCAATTATAAGCCAGTTCAATGGTAATGGGTTATCATTAATATTTGCTTACAAAATCAGTTTCAGCAGGGCGACACAGTGGCGCAACGGTATGGTTGCTGCCTAACAGCGCCAGAACCCCGGGTTGGATTCTGACCGCGGGTGCTGTCCGTGCAGAGTTTATACGTTCTCCCTGTGACCACGTGGGTTTTCTCCGGATGTTCAGGGTTTCTCCCACATTTCAAAAATGGGCAGGTTTGTAGGTTAATTGGCTTCTGTAAATTGTCCCTACTGTGTAGGATGTGAAAGTGGGATAACACAGTGTATGGGTGATCAATGGGCGGTGTGGACTTGGTGGGCTTTTACACAATTGAGTTATTACGGAGTGAGAGCTAGTGTTGACGCTCAGCACCCATTGATTATTGTTCAACAATGGAATCACGCAAAAAATAATTATTAACATAAATCTATAATCCTTGAGATACAATACCTCTGAACAATATGTGGGAATCAATGATCCGCAAATCTATTTGTTATAATTACATCTCTATTGATTTAACAGCATCAATTATCAACTTTACTGCTAAATATTTGCTATTTATATGATATTAATATTGAGTTGACACTTCTAAAAGCAATTGCACATGATTATACTGTCCATTAGCGTTCCTTAATACTCCATTATATTTAAGTCACAAAGTTCTCGTAACTCCAATCCAACAAAAAACTGCAGAGAACTTTTCTGCCTGACTCGATCAAATTAATAAACAATGAGCAGCAAAGCCTACAAAAGAAGCTCCAAAGCATTAATTTATATTCCCTGTTTTTGGGAGAACCAGCCGAGTGCGCTCCACAGCACAATGTTATTCAACACACAGGGAACCTTTCATGGTGTGTTCAGTCTGTCCACATCCTCCCGCAGGTGAAATTATTTCACTCTCTGCACAGAGTGCAACTACTTGGAAAAGCACACAAGCAGCATTAAGACATGGCCTTCAATAAGTGCTTTGGTAATGGAGTGTTTCAAAATTGTGCATTTGCGATGAAGCGCACTCAATGTATTATGGAAAGCGTTTTAATAGAGAAGCAGATTGTACTGGAAGATGCTGTAAAAGAGGACTTTTGGTAACCTCTCTGAATCATTTAACAACTGGAACCGCTAGTCTTGCCCAAGAGCCCATATTTATTCAGGGCTTGACTATTGCCATTTCCCTGCCTCCCTCTTACCGTGGCGCCATTTCAAAGTAGTGACAGTACTAGGACCAGTTCCATGGATCTCACCAGCCTCCTGGTACATCAAGGTTCTGCCACCACATGCTTTCTTTGATGTGTTGAATGGCTGTGGCTCATCCTAGAGTTGGCAGATGTGGGAGAATGGGAGCTTGTGCAGAATCAGGGTGTCCGGAGTCCAAAGTGCCCTCTTGGGGCGGAACATTGGCACAGTTGGTAGAGCTGCTGCCTCACAGCGCCAGAGGCCCAGGGTCGATCCTGACCATGTGTGGAATCTGCATGTTTGCATGAATCAGCAATGCCCTGTGACTGTGTGGGTTTCCGCTTTCTTCCCACATCCCAAAGATGTCTGGGTTTGGGGTTAATTGGCCATGGCAGTAGTGTCTAAATTTTGCCTAAATTACCCCTAGTGTATAGGGAGTGGGAAACCAGGATAACATTGATCTAGTGTGTACGGGCATCGATGTTCGGTGTGGACTTAGTGTCCATGCAGTACCAAGGACTAGACAATGGGCACAGGTGAATGGGGAGGTGTGGAGGAGGAATTGTCTGCAGGCACCGGTGATCTACAGGCTCTACAAGGGGAGTAGGCCCGATGGAAGGTTATGGCTAGTTAGTTAGACCATGCAGTGAAATGATCAGGAGAAGGCTTGGATAGAGTGAATGTGGAGAGGATGCTTCCACTAGTGGAGAGTCTAGGTCATAACCTCAGAATTAAAGGACGTTCCTTGAGGAAGGAGATGAGGAGGAATTTCTTCAGTGAGAGGGCGGTGAATCTGTGGAATTCTTTGCCATAGGAGGATATGGAGGCAAAGTCAATAGATATTTTTACGGCAGAGATAGATTCTTGATTAGTACGGGTGTCAGGGGCTATGGGGAGAAGGCAAGTGAATGGGGTTAGGAGGGAGAGATAGCTCAGCCATGATTACTTGGCAGAGCAGACTTGATGGGCCAAATGGCCACATTTTCTTCTCCCATCACTTATGACCTTATGACACTCCTACTGGTGTACAATCCAATACCTGATGCATTGTTAGATAGAGTCAAAGAGCTACACCACATGGAAGCAGGCACTTCAGCACATTTTATATATGCCAACCAAACTGGCATTCCGGACACATTCCATTTGCCTGCATTTGGCCCATAGTCCTCTGAACTCATCCTATCTACATATCTGTCCAAATGTCTTTTAAAAGTCATAATTGTATCTTTCTCTGATCGCTCATTCCAGATAAGGACTACACTGTGAGTGTAAAAGTTGCTCCTAAAGCCCCACTTAAATCCTTCCCATTGCACCTTAAGCCTATCCTCTGTCTTGGGTAAAGACTGTGAACATTCACTTTATACATGCTCCTTGTGATCTTGTACACCTCAATAAGGTGATCCCTCAGCTTCCTACGCTCCATAGAAAAAAGTCTCAGCGTATCTCTTCTTATAACCGAAGCGTACAAGCCCTGGTAACATCCTGGTTCATTTCTTAAGCACCTTTCCTACCTTAAAGGCATCCTTGCAATAACTGGCCAAGCAGAGTTGTACAAGTGTGGCCTCACAAACAACTTGTACAGTTTCTCGTGCAGATGTCCCAACTTTTGCACTCAATACCCTTCCCAATAATGGCCAGCGAGCCAAATGCCTTCTTCACCACACTGTCCACCTGACTCACCGCTTTCGGGAAACTGTGCAGCTGTACTTACTTCCCAGATCAGGAGCAGGATTAGGCAATTTTCCCCCTGACATCGGCTCTGCCAATCAACAATCTCGTGCCGGCCTTTTATGTTAGCGCCATTTCATGCGTATCCCTTGATACAGACAAAAGACTTTTAATTAACTCAGCCTCCACGACCATCTTTGGTTGAGAATTCCAAAGATATTCTATCACCTAGATGAGGAGATTTTATAGCTGGCTCCTTAATGTGGAAAATGACGCTGGATACTATTCATCCGTGTATCTACTTTGTCAAGCTCCATAAATATTTTGTACAAATCCAGAATCAACAAATTTACCCCAGGTTTGGGAACCCTTGCTTTAGATACAATACCTCATGTCTGGGAATGGGGAATGTAAGCATAACAAAGATAGGACAGAGATAAGGAAGCTTGTTTTCCACTGTGGGAAGTTACAGTAGACCACCTATGCCCTCTACCTCTAGTAGCATAGAAATGTTACTGTAATTGGGGGGCTTATGATTGGCTCGGAGAGGGGATGGTGGCGTGGTACGATTAAAAAGGTGAGATAGAATAATGTCAAGATGCCCTGGTATTATGTTCGACTTGTATTAACCATCTTGTTGTTGAATAAGATTAACATAAACAGAAAGTATATTATGACTAATGAAATAATTAATACCCATGTAGTAGATGGTTGCTATAGGAAAACATATAGCCAAGGACAAAGTATATTTTCGTATAGTTATATCTAACAAAAAACAAAAGTTGTTTACTGCACTATATAACTGTCGGGCTAATTCTGTTGTGAAGTCAGAGAACTGGTGAGCAGTTAACTGCCGCCATCTCTCCATGACATCATGCAATAAAGTCTCTTGAAGACAAAGCAAGTTTCCGCTTTTCAGTTTACTTTAATTTCCCTCTAAATTAATTTCTGCCACGGAATTTGGCATAGTTGGCAGAGAGACCAGACCTGCATGCGATTTTCCAGGTATCGTCACACGAGGGTCCCATATAACGTCAGTTAGTTGACTTTAACACACAAATCCTCTAGCCAATAATGTTTGCCTTTAGTCGGAGGTCAAACAGCTGCAGATACAGGAAATCTGAAATAAAAACAGATCAGACAGCACCTGTGGAAAGTGAGATTGGCATTACTTATCAAAATGAAGAGCCTTCATCAACTGGGCAATTTCGCGTGTCCATCTCTGACTCTTCCCTTCCCTTTCTGGATCTCTCTGTCTCCGTCACGGGATAATGGTCATCAAGAAAATTAAATTACAAGCCCACTGCCTCCTACAGCATTTTCTGTTTTTTATATCCTAATTTCTATGTCTTTATCCATGATAATGGTAATAAAATATTTAATTTCTCTGCTGTTACATATCTCCCAATATAGCCTCCTCATTAATCTTTCTAATTCTTGTTTATATAATATGGAAGCACTACTCTTTTTATGCTTCTCATTAGATCACTGTAATATTTTATTGTTACTTTTCCATTATCCTTTGCTAAAATCAGCTTATTTTTCTATCTATCTATCTATCTATCGATCTATCTATCTATCTATCTATCTATCTATCCATCTATATATCTATCTAGCTCCATATTTATATCTATTATTATTATTATTATTATAACATGTATTATATTAATGTAATTTCTCTTGACAGCCATAGTTGGATTACTTTTCCTCTTTGGTTTTGCACTTTAAAGAAATATATTATATTTGCTGCAAACCTACAAACCTATGAACTAATATTCGCTGATGCTAAAAGTTTTAACTCAGATCGCATTGGTTTCCTAATTACATGGAAAACTACTTGTTTGCTTTTGTAAATGAAAGCTATAAAAATCGCAAAAACCTAATAGTCAAACAATTAACCAAATATGTCCTTAGTCGGTCATTGATTGCTTTCAAAACAGAGTTGGTTAGTTTTCTGATATAGGGACAGGACAGGGAATGGTGCAAAGTAGAAGATCAGCTGTATACTTGTTGAATGATGCATCAGACTCAAGGGGCTGAATGGTCTATTCCTGATCTAACATCTTGCAGGAAAGAAAATCCCATAGTTAACCCAGGAGGTGGTAGATATTTCTGTGGTAATTACTGTTCACCCAGAGTGCCTGATGGAGCGTCTATACGGCACAGGCAGAGGTGAATCTTTTCCACTTCACCTTAAAACAATGTCCTCTGGCTCTCGATTCCCCTCCTCTGGGTAGGAGACTCTGTGCGTCTACCTGATCTTTACCTCTTGATTTTATACACCTCTTTAAGATCATCCCTCATCCTCTTGTGCTCCAAGGAACCAGAGACCCAGCCTGATCAACCTTTGGCCCTGGTGTCCTGGCAACTTCCACATCAATCTGATCTCACCTTGCATCTTCCCTCCATTTTAGACCCTGACTCGTGTTAAAATCAGAACCAGGCTGTCACAATTCATTTAAAAGAAGAGAATATTGCCATTTATTGGAAGCACATTTAAACACATTCAAAGCCGACGTGCTACCTGCAAAAAATGATTTGGAATATTAATGGGATAAATTACTAAATTGTGTCTGAATATCATTAATGTTTAATTACAGGAGGATCGGCTAACGTCACAGTACTGGAATAGTTTGCACTGCTCCCAGCATGCGTCTGAGATAGAGAGAGGGTAAAGATTTCTGTTCCGTTTCTCCATAATGCTTACCTATCAAATCTGTGAAGGCAACTATCCTCAGATGCCTCGACTGAGACGTAATTTAATGCAATAAGAAAAAAAGCACTGGCTTAGCAAAAGATTGAGGAAAGGTTATTCAATCTATCCCATCCTGACATTTATTTCTGGAGATAAGCCTGCCACTGAACCTATATTCCTTCACTCATTTTCGAAATGTCTGCATTTCTCTTTTGACTGCTTCAATCAAATTGCCTGCACTGCTGCAGAGAAATGGGAGTAAGTCATTTAGACCCTCAGCTCTGTCAAACAACACAGAAACAGGCCCTTTGGCCCATCTTTAGGTATTTTAAGGCAGAGATTGGCAGATTCTTGGTTAGTAAGGGTGCCAGGGGTTATGGGGAGGGCAAGAGCGATTCCTAGCCTTTTCCCCGCCAACGTGCGCTCACTGGCAAACAAAATGGACGAACTCTGGCTAAGGATCACCTCCCACAACTGGACCAAAGACTGCAACATCCTGATCTTCACGGAAACTTGGCTCAACATCGACGTTCCTGATAGCGCCATCCAGCTAACGGGGCGTCATTTACTCCGAGCGGACAGGACAACAGACTCCGGTAAGACCAGAGGTGGGGGTCTGTGCATTTATATAAATAAAGCATGGTGCACGGACTCCACCATCATCGAGAGTCACTGCTCAGCTAACCTTGAGTACCTCTTGGTTAGATGCAGACCGTTCTATCTGCCCAGAGAGTTCACCTCCACTGTTGTGACTGCAGCCTATATCCCTCCTGATGCTAATGAAAGCTTGCAATGAAAGAGCTGCATACTGCCATTAGCAAACAACAGACACACAACCTTCATTGCCAGACGGGGAAGCCTTCATTGTTGCGGGTGACTTCAATCACTCCAACCTGAAGTCTGTACTCCCCAAATTCCACCAACATGTCTCCTTCCCCACTAGAGTAGACAAGACACTGGACAAAGTCTACACTAACATGGCTCAAGCTTACAAAGCCGTCCCCCTCCCCCACCTTGGTCAGTCTGATCATCTCTCATTGTTCCTGCTCCCTAAGTACTCCCCACTCATCAGACGGGTTAAACCCACTGTGAGGACAGTTAAAGTCTGGTCAGAGGAAGCGGACTCCACACTTCAGCAGTGTTTTGGAAACACTGACTGGAAGGCGTTTGCAGCCCAGGCCACCCTTGACTCTCACACGGACATTGATTCCTACACATCCTCTGTTCCGGACTTTATAAACTCCACCATCAATAGTGTCACCTCCCTCAAACGGGTGACCATATTCCCGAATCAGAAGCCATGGATGAACAGCGAGGTCAGGCTACTGCTGAAAGCACGGGACACCGCTTTCAGGTCAGGCGATGCTCGAGCCTACAGTTCATCCAGGGCTAACCTGAAGAGGGGCATCAGGAAGGCCAAGCACTGCCATAAACTCAGGATTGAGGAGCACTTCAACAACAACTCCGACCCCCGACGCATGTGGCAAGGCATCCAGGCCATCACGGACTACAGACCCTCCAACATCACCCCCACATCCAGCGACGCCTCCTTCCTTGAGGAGATTAACCACTTCTATGGCCGCTTCGACAGGGACAATCTAGAGACAGCCATCAAGGCTGTGCTCCCTGCCGATCACCAACCCCTCACACTCACCCCCTACGACATGTACGTGGCACTGAGTAGGACTAATGCACGTAAGGCTGCTGGCCCTGACGGCATCCCCGGGCGCGTGCTCAGTGCCTGTGCTGCGCAGCTGACAGACGTCAGGACTGACATCTTCAACCTGTCACTTGCCCAAGCAGTTGTCCCCACGTGCCTTAAAACAACCTCCATCATACCGGTGCCAAAACACTCCACTGCGGCAAGCCTCAACGACTTCCGCCCAGTTGCACTTACCCCCATCATCACCAACTGCTTCGAGAGGCTGGTCCTGGCACACCTCAAAGGCTGCCTACCCCCCACACAGGATCCCTATCAGTTTGCCTACCGCAAGAATAGGAGTACGGAGGATGCCATCTCAACGGCACTTCACTCCGCCCTCTCCCACCTCGACAACAGAGACACTTATGTAAGAATGCTGTTCATCGATTACAGCTCAGCATTCAACACCATTATACCCTCTAAACTGATCACCAAACTCGGTAACCTGGGCATCAACCCCTCCCTCTGCAACTGGATACTGGACTTTCTAACCAACAGACCCCAGTCTGTGAGGTTAGACAAGCACACCTCTTCAACCCTCACCCTGAACACCGGCGTTCCACAGGGCTGTGTGCTGATCCCCCTCCTCTACTCCAGCAACCTCTTCACCTATGACTGCACACCTGTACATGGTACTAACACCATCATCAAGTATGCAGATGATACAACTGTAATTGGCCTCATCAGCAACAACGATGAGTCGGCCTATAGGGAGGAGGTCCAGCTCCTAGCAGCATGGTGCGCTGACAACAACCTGGCCCTTAACTCCAAGAAGACCAAGGAGCTCATTGTAGACTTCAGGAAGTCTGGGGCGGCATGCACACCCCCATCCACATCAACGGGACGGAGGTGGAACGTGTTTCCAGCTTCAGGTTCCTGGGGGTCAACAGCTCCGATGACCTCTCTTGGACCCACAATACCTCAACTCTGGTCAAGAAGGCTCACCAGCGTCTCTTCTTCCTGAGGAGACTGAAGAATGTCCATCTGTCTCCTCAGATCCTGGTGAACTTCTACCGCTGCACCATCGAGAGCATCCTTACCAACTGTATCACAGTATGGTATGGCAACTGCTCTGTCTCCGCACTGCAGAGGGTGGTGAAAATTGCCCAACGCATCACTGGTTCCTCGCTCCCCTCCAATGAGTCTGTCCAAAGCAAGCGTTGTCTGCGGAGGGCGCTCAGCATCGCCAAGGACTGCTCTCACCCCAACCATGGACTGTTTACCCTCCTACCATCCGGGAGGCGCTACAGGTCTCTCCGTTGCCGGACCAGCAGGTCCAGGAACAGCTTCTTCCCTGCGGCTGTCACACTACTCAATAATGTACCTCGGTGACTGCCAATCACCACCCCCCCCGGACACTCCTCCCACAGGAAAAACACTATGTCTGTATACATGTAAATAGATTTATTTATTGAAATCATATTCTATGTCGCTCTTCCAGGGAGATGCTAACTGCATTTCGTTGTCTCTGCACTGTACACTGACAATGACAATTAAAGTTGAATCTGAATCTGAATCTGATCTGAAGAGAATGAGGTTGAGAGGGAATGATCGATCAGCCATGATTGAATGGCAGAGTAAATGGGCCGAATGGCCTAATCCTGCTCCGATAACTAATGAACACAAACTTATGCATGTCAACCAAGACGCCCCACTAAGCTGATCCCATGTTGCCCGTGTTTGGTCCATATCCCTAAAAAAACCTTTTGTATTCTTGTACCTGTCCAAGTGCCTTTCAAATGCCGTTACAGTACCTGTCTCAACTACTTCTTCTGGCAGCCTGTTCCGTATACCCGTATATATAGTGAAAAAGGTTCCTACCAAACATTTGTATAATGGCTTTTCTGGATGTTGAATGAATTGACACTTTACCTTCTTGTTTGGCACCCTGCATAACAAAATCCATCCATTTTGGTCTTGAACTGTTCATTAGCCTGGCATCATTTGAGGAAATGTACTCCAGATTCATCCTATCAAATAAATCCAACTCTTCAAGCATGCAGGTACAGCAGGCAGTGAAGAAAGCAAATGGCATGTTGGCCTTCATGACAAGAGGAGTCGAGTATAGGAGCAAAGAAGTCCTTCTGCAGTTGTACAGGGCCCTAGTGAGACCACACCTGGAGTATTGTGTGCAGTTTTGATCTCCAAATTTAGGCAAGGACATTCTTGCTGTTGAGGTAGTATTGTATTCTTGTATTCTTGTATTCAAATTTTATTGTCGTTGCCTCACTTTGAGACAACGAAATGAATTTCCCGTACAGCAGTATCGTTAAAAAAAAAAAAAAAAAATCACAAGAAAAATAATAAAAATAAATAAAAAATAAATAATAAAACATATTACAAAAAAAAAAATTGAAATTGAATTGAAAAATTGAAAACAAAAGCACAAACACAAAAAGTTCATCAACACAACATGAACAGATAAATGGCACCCTGGTGAGGACGGCACCATAGTCCCAGCCAGCCTCCCCTCCATGTTCATCCGTGCCCGTGTTGGGCCTTCCGAGCACCTGCAGTCTCACCGCCCCGGGTGGCCCGATGTTCAGGCCCTCACGCCGGGCTGGTGGAACGCTGTTCCGAGCCCCGACGGTGAGCAGCCTCCTCCTCAGCGGCCCGGACCTTCTGATCAGCCGCCTCCCGCAGCCGGAGTCTGCAGCTCCTGAGTCCGCAGGCCGAGCTGGGCAGAGTCGCAGGACCCCGCGTTGTAATCAGCGCCGCCCGCGTTGGGAGCTCTGCAAACCGCAGCTCCAGGATGTCGGTGCAGCAAGTCCCAGCACTACAGGGCTCCAGACGGCCACCCTGGGTAAGGCATCGCCAGCCCCGCGATGTTTCAGCGCTGTCCTGCCGCTGCTGGAGGCTCTGGGCTCGATTCCCGGCAGGAAGGGGCGCGCGCCAATCCAGGTAGGTAGGCCGCTAGAGGCAGGGGGGGGGGGGGGGGGAGGACGCGACTCAAATAATAGTCGCGTCCTCACCAGGAAGCGGCTGAAGGACGGTAACCCCCGCACCGTGCCCTCTTCCCCCACATAAAAACACAAAAAAACACAAAAAAATACACTTTTAACATAACAAAATAAACAAAAAAACAAAAAGATACCGGGCTGTAGGTGGAGGCTGCTGGCACCAGCGCCACCGGAAGTACAAGACTACACATATATATAATATATATATATATGTTATATAGAAATCAATCCAACAATACAGAACAGCAACACAATTCCCCCAGATAGAACCTTTTAATTCAAGCCTCCTTGATGAGCTGCTGCAAGATTTGTTCCTCATTTCACTGTGAACTACACATAAATGCTCCATTTTCCATTGGCAATGCAGAAATGAACACTGAGCCAGCGGAAGATGTGATTACCATCACATCAGCATCACACCTAGATGCATCCAGTCCAATTTCACAAAGGCCAGGCCTCCATTGGGGATGGGCACTGTTGCTTTAATGCACACGTGAGTAAAGGAGGATTTGCATCTAGAAACTGGCACCACTTGCTCTAATTTTCAGAAAGTAATGACAAAAACTCAACAGTAATCATTCCCTGAGAATGGAAACTACCTCAAACATTTAGCAACTTTGTGTTCTGGTATTTCAAGTAAGGCCTTGGATCAGCATAGAATGTGCGATTGCACATTGGCACAGCAGTAGAATTGCTGCCTTACAGAGTTAGAGACTCGGGTTCGATCTTGACTACATGTGCTGTCTGTATGGAGTTTGTACATTCTCCCCATGGCCTGTGTGGGTTTTCTCTGGGTGCTCCGGATTCCTCCCACACTCAGAAGATGTGCAGGTTTGTAGGCTAAATAGCCTTGGTAACATTGTAAACTTTCCCTAGTGTGTGTAGAATAGTGTTAGTGCATGGGGATCATTGGTCGGCACAAACCCGGTGGGCTGAAGGGCCTGTTTTCGTGCTGTGTCTCTAAACTAAATTGTTGCTACCGTTTAGTTTAGTTTAGTTTAGAGAAACAGTGCAGAAACAAACAGGTTCTTCGGCCCACCGAGCCCGCACCTCCCAGCAATCACCAACCAGCACATTAACACTAGGGACAATTTACACTTATACCATGTATACAAACCCAAGCCAATTAACCTACAAACCTGTACATCTTTGGAGTGTGGGAGGAAACCCAAGATCTCAGAGAAAACCCACGTGCTCACGGGGAGAACGTACAAACTCCGTACAGACAGCACCTGTAGTCAGGATCGAACCCGGGTCTCTGGCGCTGCAAAGCGGCAAATCTATCGCTGCGCCGCCGTGCTGCCCTGATACAAGGAATTAAGGGGCATCACGCAAATGTACAAAGTAGTCATGCTGTGGTGATAATCTCTTGCCTAGCAGTTCCTTGTGGAACGGACTGATCAGCACCAATTTACTACTGATTTACTTCTGCATTTAAGTCACCAAAACAGGCTGACTTTAAAGCACAAAGGGATCGAGTTTAAGAATACATTTTAGCAATTTCTCTCAGTGCCAGTCTATTTTTCAATCACTGTGACTCATTGGCACAGAGACAGAAATGCATTTTAAAGCTGGCAGCACAGAAAGGAGTTGAGGCAGGGAGTCTCTGTTAGTATTGCTTTAGTATGCAGCCCGTATGCCTGCACCGACCATATACATTCCTTTTCTTGCAACATTAAGACTTGCAACAAGATCAGAAAGCTGGAAATGTAAACATACACCACCGTTATTTCCCAAGCATAAAGTCGACATGGTCCCATACAGGTCCACCACTGATTATCTGGCATATGATTATCTGGTAAAGTCTGAAGAAGGGTCTCGTCCCGAAACGTCGTCTATTTCCTTCGCTCCAGAGATGCTGCCTCACCCGCTGAATTTCTCCAGCATTTTTGTCTACCTTCCATTTTCCAGCATCTGCAGTTCCTTCTTAAACATCTGGCAAATGATGGTCAGGCACCTCCTTTAATCCGGACAAATTTGTAATGTGGCACCTCGGCCGGGTGAGGAGGCCGATCTCGACCTCATGGGGGTTTGTACAGCCGATGGGTGGGTCGAACTTGCCCCCTGTGGCCGGGGCTCGGAACTACGGCCAGGCCAGAGCCGGCAGATCTGTTCTCGTGGCTGACTTCTGTGGCTGACTTTGTGGGCCAGTATGTCAGCCTTCGGCAGCCCTGGGAACGGGAATGTCCTGGGGCCGTTGCACTCCTCTTGGAGGTCATGACCTCGGTTGTTCTGGCAAAACTGATAATCGAGCAAGTCTCTGGAAACAAAGGGGCCAGAAATTCAGTGGTGGACCTGTATCTGTTAATAATTTTCTTTTATCAACTTTGAGGATGATCAATAGTTTTGGGCAGCATAGGGGCACAGCTCGTAGAAATATTGTGACCTGGATTCAATCCTGCGTGCTGTCTGTGTGGAGTTTGCATGTACTCCCTGCAGCAGGCAGGGCCTCCTCCAGGTGCTCTGGTTTCCTACCCCTCCCTCCCCACGTGCTAGTAGGTTAATTGGCCCAAGTGTCTAGGTGAGTGGCAGAATCTTGAGGAGTTGGTAGGAATGAGGGGAGAATAAAATAACATTGGTGTACGGTGACACAAGGAACTGCAGATGCTGGTTTACGAAAATAAGACACAAAATGTTGGAGTAACTCAGCAGGACAGGCAGCAGGCTAGTCAGAGGGTGAGAAATCTGTGGAATTCATTGCCACAGGCGGCTGTGGAGACCAAGAATTTAGATATTTATGAAGCGGAGATTGCCAGTTTCTTGATTAGGAAGAGGGTCAAAGGTTACGGGGAGAATAGGGTTGGAAGGGAAAAATAGATCAGCCATGATTGAATGTCAGAGTAGACTTGATGGGCTGAATGGCCCATTTCTATTCCTATTTCTTATGGTTTTAGTTTAGAGATACAGTGCAGAAACAGGCCTTTGGGCCCACCAAGTCCATGCTGACCAGAAATCGCCGTACATTGCATTATCCCACACATTAGGGATAATTTACAATCTTCATCAAAGCCAATTAACCTACAAACCTGTATGTCTTTGGAGTGTGGGAGGAAACTGGGGAAAACCCACGTGGTCATGGGGAGAACCAACAAATTCCGTACAGACAACACCCATAGTCAGAATCAAGCTCGTGTCTCTGGCGCTGTAAGGTAGCAACTCTATTGATGCACTGCTGTGCCGCCACTGTCAAATCAAATCAAGTCAAGTCACTTTTATTTATATAGCACATTTAAAAAACAACTCTCGTTGGCCAAAGTGCTTTAGATTGGTGGAGGTACTAACGTTATACAACAGTGGGTCATAGATTAAGTACATACCTAAAGACATACATATAGCTCTCACTCAGAGGACGACAAGAAAGGCTTGAGAGTAAAGATGAGTTTTAAGTCTCGACTTAAAGGAGTCGATGTAGGCGGCAGTTCTGATGGGAAGAGGGATGCTGTTCAACGGTCTAGGAGCTGCAACCACAAAGGCTTTTGCCTAGAACGCGGGATGTTCAGTAACCCCGAGCTGGCCGATCTGAGGGACCTGGAGGGTGGTGTGGTGGGTAAGCAGACTTTTGATGTAGGTGTGCTATGTTTCGCATTTTATAGGAGTGGTTGCCCTTGTAAGTGCCCAACTACAACATCCTTCCCATGCTCCTATGTTTGCTCCTCAAGGTCTGGACTCTGATCTATTCCTGCTGTCTCCCCTCCACCATCCACCAGAGAAGACATCCTCTCAGCATCTGCCTTGTCAATGCCCTGAAGATATATCTCAATAAAATCACATCGTTCTTCTGAAAGTTGCTCCAATTTAATTGGGAGACACAGCATGGAAACAGGCCCTTCGGCCCACTGAGTCCATGCCGATCATTGATCACCTGTTCACACTAAATCTACGTCATCCCACTTTCTCATTCACGCCCTGCACACCAGGGGTGCTTTAAAGAGGCCGATTAACCTAGAAACACACACGTCTTTGGGATGTGGGAGAAAACCTACGTGTGCACAGGGAAAACGTGCAAACTCCACACATACAGTGCCCAAGGCTAGGGTCGAAGCCGGGTCTCTGGCGCTGTGAGGCAGCAACTCTACCAGCTGCGTCACTGTGCAGCCCATAATCTGCTTAATCTCACCTCGTTAACCAGCTGCTTCACCCTGAAATCAATTGAGCAACAAGTGGTCTGTGTGGAGACAGATGGAAGATTTTAAAATACCTGAGCCTGTGGAAAATTGCCAATCAACAGAAACACTGCCAATGCTTAAAACGGGCTCCTGCTGCAGTATAAAGTACAATCAAACAGCATTTCTGGGAATCTGACAGCAGCATGCTTTTGAACACTTAAAAACATTTTTAAGAAGAAAAAAAATCAAGCTGGTAGCCCTAGACTTATTCCTCTTGATCATCTTTTAGACATGTGAGGGGATCCCAGAGCCTTTAAAGGCTGAATAAGTAAGGCCGCAAAGAATGCCTGATTGAACCTGTCAATGGGACATGAACACACTTCCAGCTGCAAGAACTCGTCGTCGGTAGATTTCACTTTAATGGACTTTAATACTCACTCTTGGAGAAAATCACAATACAGCCCCGGGAAATCATGAACTCTGGCAAAGAACAAAAGTAAATTTGTAATAGAAAGGAACTGCAGATGCTGGTAGACTCAAAATGCTGGAGTAACACAGCGGGTCAGGCAGCATCTCTGGAGAACATGGATAGGTGACGTTTCAGGTTGGGACCTTTCTTCAGATAGAATGTAGGGGGGGGGGGGGGGGGATGCAAGAAATCTGGAAGAGAGGAGGGACAGGACAAAGCCTGGCAGCTAACGGGGTGATACAGGTGAGGGTGGGGGACTTGATGGGCAGATAGTGGACGAAGGCCAGAGTTGAGGAACTATCTCTGGCAGGTACTTTTAGAGGTACTATTAATACGTTGTAGAATCATTTGGACAGGCACATGGATAGGACAGGTTGAGAGGGATATGGGCTAAAGGCAGGCAGGTTGGACTAGTGTAGATGGGGTGTTTTGGTCAGCATAGGCAAGTTGGGCCAAAGGGCCTGTTTCCATCTGTATGACTCTATGAAAAGATAGAAGGTGTGAAACAAAAGCTTTGAGGAGTTGCAAATTGTGGGGCTAGGGGAAAGAATGTAGGTGGAAGGGGAGGAGACACACTAGGTGTGGGACACAGTAGAGAGATGGTGGGAGAAGAGCGGAAGGAAGTTAGGAAGAAGAAGGGAGAGGGGGAGGATTTTGTAGTCACCTAAAATTGGGAAATTAAATGTTCATACTATTTGGATAAAGATGCTGCCTGACCCATTGAGTTTCTCCAGCACATTGTGTCTCAATCATAACACAGCATCATCTATCCAGACCCAAATTAAATGCAATTCCAATGCATCTCCATCTGTGCCTTAATTTGCCAATTCCTCATGCATGAAGTCAAGGCCAGCAGCATAATCAAGGACGAGTCGCACCCCGGCCACTCCCTCTTCTTCCCTCTCCCATCGGGCAAGAGGTACAGAAGAATGATAACACACACCTCCAGATTCAGGGACAGTTTCTTCCAGCTGCTATCAGGCAACTGAACCACCCTATCAACAACTAAAGAGCAGTCCTGAGTTACTACAGTGCCCTCCATAATGTTTGGGACAAAGACCCAACATTTATTTATTTGCCTGCGGACTCCACAATTTGAGATTTGCAATTGAGAAATGCAAAAACTAAACTTCTTCAACATTGCGTACCCTATTGCCCCTCTCGTTAGCTCGTTGATGGAGATCATTGGCAACCTCTAGGATGCTGCCTGTGTCTACTTGACCAACCTGGACTGTAGACTGTACATTGATCAAGCTTCGGAATGAGTCCTGCGAGATAAAATCTATCAGATCTCACACCGCAAACCAATTCCTTGATTGATCAGGATTAAATTCAGATCATGCATTTATGTCCAGAGATCAGAGAGTATGTTGTCAGCTTGTTCAAAGGACGAGTAGCTTTTGATGCAAGTGTAACTGGCAATTTTTACAAAGTTCCCTTTAACTGCAGCTTGAGATGATGTTACAGATGAGATGCCATGTCAAGCTTAAATATTCTCATTGAAATCTAACCCTTTCAATAATAAATCACGTCAGCTATCCCAAGGCCTGATATCCAAGCCCCACTCAACCCAAGCATTTCCTGCCTTTCCACAGGTGACACACCACTTCAGCAGTGTCTTTCCGCTGACTGGATCCCACGCAACAAAAGCTTTTCACTGTACCTTGGTACACGTGACAATAAACTAAACTAAACTAAACTAAACCTTCCAAATCATTGTTATAAGTTCTATTGAAGGAAACAGTCCATTCAACCCAACCAGTCCAAAAGAGTACTTGTGCCCCATTCATCTCACCTTTCATTCTTCAGCAAAAAGCACAATGCCCCCTCAGGCTCCTATTACATCTTTCCCCTCTGATTCTTGATTCCCCTACTCTGGGTAGAAGACTCTGTGCATTTATCTTATCTATTCCTCTCATGATCTTACTCTATAAAATCACCCCTCATCCTCCAACACTCCAAGGAATAAAGTCCTAGCCTGTTCAATCCTATAGCTCAGGCCCTCGAGTCCTGGCAACATCCTTGTGTATCTTCACTGCTCCCTTCATAACTTAATAACATCAAGCTTCACTTTCGCCTTGCCTGTTTTATGTAGTGAAATAAATTTCCATTCTGGATGTTGATTCTGAAGGTTGTTAAGTGGAAGAGAAAGTTGATGACTCTGCATAATCCAACCCAGTACTCAGTTAAGAATGCTTCCCACAGGTGCAGGGTCTGGAACAGGGTATTAAGAGTGGTGGGGGCCTGGATCACTTTGCCATGAGTGGTGGTGGAGGCAGATACAGTAGTGCAGTTTAAAGGGTTATCGATAGGCACATGGAAGTGCCTGGATTAGAAGGATATGGATCATGCACAGACAGATGAGATTGGTTTAACCAGGCGTCATGTTCAGTACAAACATTGTGGGCTGAAGGGTCCAGTTTCGTTTAGAGATACAGCACGGAAACAGTCCCTTCGGTCCACTGAGAACACGCCGACCAGCGATCCCTGTACACGAGCACTATCCTACACACTAGGAACAATTTACAATCTTTACCAAAGCCAATTAACCTACAAACCTGTACATCTTCGAAGTGTGGGAGGAAACCGGAGCAGGGTGTGGTGTACTGTTCTATGTGTAGAAAGGAACTGCAGATGCTGGTTTATGCTGAAGTTAGACACAAAACACTGGAGTAACTCAGCGGGTCAGGCAGCATCTGTGACGTTTCAGGTCGGAACCCATCTTCTGGACTGTTCTATGTTCTATGTATCCAGCTTTAACTGCAAATGAAAATTAGTTGAAACCAACTGAATAATCCAAATGTCCAGTGATGTATAAGTCTCTACAGCCAACCAGTGTAAGGTTATAAGGCTGGAGAGAAGGGGAAAGCACATCTTCAGGTAACAAATGACTTGGACATTTTCCAGTTGGCCCTTAAAAGCTGATCTATTGAAAATTATGTGGCAGATGGTCAGAGATGATTAATAATTAAAGGTTGTGTGGAGGTCTGGGATGTGATGGAGAAGGATACAAAAGTGAAAAGATCACGCCGTGCGTTCAATGCTGTGGTTTATATTTACATTTTAAAAAAAAGATTCTTGAATGCAGGTGTTGCTGGCAAGGCCAACATTTCTAACCTATCCCCTGAGAGAGAGGAGACTGAGGCTCCAGTGCAGCATAATATCCTCAGGCAATGTTGAACAAACATTAAAGGGCCTGTCCCACTTGGCTGTCATTCGCGTGCCATTTACACGACCTGCTAGCGTGTGGGTAGCGTGTGGGTAGCGTGTGGGTAGCATGTGGGTAGCGCGTGGGAAGCGCAGATGGGCGAATGAAGTGGTGTGGAGGAGTGTGGACTTCATCCTGAACAAAATCTTTGCGCGCCACCGGCCTATCGCGTAACTGACGGCCAAAGTGAGACAGGCCCAAGACACTGGCGCGGCGCAATGTCTCACCTCCAACAGCAGCTGAAGCAGGCAGACGATCGCCGAACTCGACCTGGGGCCCACGGCCATTGCGGATCCAGATCTGCCCCCACTTCTATTCCCAGAGCGGGGCCAAGACGATTGGAGATAGACACAAAATGCTGGAGTAACTCAGCGGGACCGGCAGCATCTCTGGAGAGAAGGAATTGGTGGCGTTTCGGGTTGAGAACCTTCTTCAGACTGAAGAAGGGTCTCGACCCGAAACATCACCCATTCCTTCTCTCCAGAGATGCTGCCCGTCCCGCTGAGTTACTCCAGCATTTTGTGTCTGTCTATCTTCAAATGACGTCACGCGCTCCAGACGGCTGTGCGGACGCACGATGATGCGCGCAACCATTGCGCGTCAGTTACTACTGGCCTCTCGCGTAAATGACGGCCCAAGTGGGACAGGCCCTTAACTCTGCTGTCTGGTACCTTATTGCATGTACATGGTGCAGCGGTAGAGTTGCTGTCTTACAGCGCCAGAGACCCAGGTTTGATCTTCAACACGGGTGCTGTCTGTACGGAGTTTGTACATTCTCCCTGTTGACCGCGTGGATTTTCTCCGGGTACTCTGGTTTCCTCCCACATTCCAGATATGTAGGTTAATTGGCTTTGGTAAAAAAAAACATTTTTAAATTGTCCCCAGTGTGTAGGATAGTGCTAGTGTACGGGATGATTGCTTGTCGGAGCGGACTCAGAAGGGTCTGTTTCATCCGTCTTCCATCTGATCCCACTTCCCCTCTCAACCCCATTCTCCTGCCTTCTCCCCATAACGACACCCGCACTAATCAAGAATCTGTCAATCTCTGCCTTAAAAATATCCATTGACTTGGCCTTCTGTGGCAATGAATTCCACAGATTCATCACCCTCTGACTAAAGAAATTCCTCCTCATCTCCTTTCTAATCGTGCGTCCTTTTATTCCGCTCAATTGTGGTATTTAAGACTTTTGGACAGGCACATAAATATGCAGGGAACAGACCATGTGCCAGTAGATAAGAATTGATCTGGGCATCATATTCAGCAGAGGCAATATGGGCTAAAGGGCCTGTTCATTTGCGGTGCTGTTCTATGTTCTAACACTTGACTCCAATTTTGGTCAAAAGTTTTTGTGATAGGAGCAGAATTAGGCCATTCGGCCCATCAAGTCTACTCCACAATGGCTGATCTATCTCCCCTCCCTCACCCCATTCTTCTACCTTCTCCTCCATAACCCCTGACACCCGTACTACCAAAAATCTATCTCTACCTTAAATACATTCATTGACGACCACCACACCCTTCCGTGGCAACAAATCCGACGAATTCACCACCCTCTGAATACAGACATTCCTCCTTATCTTCCTAAAGGAACGTCCTTTAATCCTGATGCTATGACCTCTAGTCCGAGACCCTCCCACTAGTGGAGGCATCCTCTCCACATCTGCTCTATCCAAACCTTTCATTTTTTTATCCTTCTCTCAGACGTCTCTCAGCCAGCTGGATCCCGACAGGTTTGGTCCAGACCTTGCAACAACTGTGAGTGGTAATGTTTTAACCTGTCTCTGCTGATTACCAATCACATCAGCAGCTCTGACCATTTTGATGCTTTCACCCACAGAGGTTTACACATTGATCTGTGCCTTCTGAAGCCCAGACACGGTTATTTCTGTCTCCACAGCTGCACACATAACCTGGTTCAGCGGTGAGCAGAGCGACGAGCTAAAATGTCGTCTCTCTGCCACTCACTTTCACGACAACAAACAGTGTTTCTACCGTCGCATTCTCATTAAACACCGCAAACACAACCTCTGTATTATTTTCCGCCTTCCGCAGAGACCGCTCCCTTCATAGGTTCATAAGTCATAGGAGAATAATTTGGCCATTCGACCCATCAAGACTATCCCGCAATCCAATCATGGCTGATCTATCTTTCCCTCCCAACCCCATTCTCCTGCCTTCTCCCCATAACCCCTGACTTCTGTAGTGTACTAATCAAGAAACTATCAATCTCCACTTTAAAAATATCCATTGAATTGGCCTCCACCGCCATCTGTGGCAATAAATTCCACAGATTCACCACCCTCTGACAAAATAAATTCCTCATCTCCTTTCTAAAAGTATGTGCTTTTATTCTGAGGCCTGACCTGCCTAGTTCCTCCGCAACTCTTTGGTTTGCTCGTCCTTTCCCACGCAAACTGCCCGCTCGTCAAGTACTTTCCCCCGCAACCACGCCAGATCCAACACCTGGCCCTATACCTCCTCCCTCACCTCCATCCAGGGACTGCAGCAGTCCTTCCAGCTGAGATAGACATTCACGTGCACCTCCTCTAACCTCCTGTACATCGCTGAGACCCAACGTTTTGCCGAACACTTGCACTCAGTTGCTGACCATTTTAACTCCTCTTCCCATTCACACACTGACCTCTCTGTTCTGGGCCTCCTCCATTGCCAGAGTGAGGCCACACACAAACTGGAGGAACAGCACCTCATATTTTGCTTGTAGACAAAAATGCTGGAGAAACTCAGTGGGTGAGGCTGCATCTACGGAGTGAAGGCCTCAGAATGGACGACGTTTTGGGTCGAGACCCTTCTTCAGACCCGAAAGATGGGTCAATTCTTAATATTTTGCTTGGGTAGCTTACCACCCAATGGTGGGTATATTGATTTTTTTCCAATATTAGGTAACTACAAAACCCTTCTTCCTCCACACCTCCCAACCTTCCCCCTTCTCTGCTGTACCTCACCTGGACTCACACTTATTTATCCCCTCCCACTCCCCTTTCCACTACCTTCCTTCCTCTAGCTTCACAATTCACATCCTTTTGTCTCAATCCTTTTCCCCCCCCCCCCCCCCCCCCCCCCCCCCCCCCCCCCCCCCCCCCCCCCCCCCCCCCCCATCTCCCCTCACCTGTTTCTCTTGCCCCCCCCTGTCTTATAGTTTTCTTCTCCCTCCCCTCACAACAATCAGTCTGAAGAAGGGTACCCACCTGAAGTGTTACCCATCTATGTTCTCTGGAGATACTGCCCAATCTGCTGAGTTACTCCAGCACTTTGTTTTTGTTTTTTTGGAAACCAGTATCTGCAGTTCCGTGCTTCCACTCTGTATAACCTTCTTCTGTTGCTTCCTTTATGCATTAAGAATAGTGGAAACTTCGGAAATGTTGAGTGCCTTCCTTGAATATCTTACTCTTATTTTGTTTGTTCAACTGCATCCTTACGCCTACAAATTCTGGCAATATAGCCTCATCAAACCATATGTGTTATATTTTTCTTGCCTGAACCAGCATTCAGATTGTTTGTCTCCCTACACAGCAATAACAGTCTATGCTTATCGCTTAAAAAATGTTTTTTTTCAAATTGCTTCGAAACAGAATGCTTTGTAGCTTGTTCACCATGCATAAAAATTACAGAGAAGAAGCCGGTCTTACTTGTAGACCTTGCGTGTTTTCATTTACTAATTGGGCATTTTACAATGCGTCAATGTGTTTAGAAATACAGCGCAAACACAGTATTGCCAGATCGCCTGGCCTAGAGTCTGTTGTTTGAAGTCACAAACAAGTCAGGATGGCCCTTCTTAACTAACACTAACGTAGAGAGCAGAAAACAGCAGCGTTTTCACAATCATCTGGGAGATACATGCTCAATTCCGGGCACCGTGGTATAGGAAAAATGTTGTCAAGTTGGAAAGGGTACAGAGAAGATTTACGAGGATGTTGCCAGGACTAGAGGGTCTGTGCTATAGGCAGAGTTTGAGTAGGCTGGGTATCTATTCCTTGGAGTGCAGGTGGATGAGGGGTGATATTATGGAGGTGTATAGGATCATGAGAGGAATAGGTCCGGTAGATGCACAGAGTCTCATGCCCAGAGTAGGTGAATCGAGGACCAGAGGACATAGGTTTAAGGTGAAGGGGAAAAGATTTAATAGGAATCTGAGGGGGTAACTTTTTCGCACAAAGGGTGGTGGATGTATGGAACAAGCTGCCAGAGGATGTAGTTGAGGCTGGAACTATACCAACATTTAAGAAGCAGGTAGAAAGGTACATGGCTAGGACAGGTTTGGAAGGATATGGACCAAACTTGGGCAGGTGGGACTAGTGTAGCTGGGACATGTTGGTCAATGTGGGCAAGTTGGGCCAAAGGGCCTGCCTCTATGACTCTAAATTTACTGCCTTGAAATTTAACACCAATCAGTATGGCAAATGAGACTGACTCCAACACTCCTTCCATTGGAGGTACCTGAAACTTCAAGTCAACAGGGCAGAGAATAGTGCACTGGCGTGCGTGACTAATTGTTATCAATTGCTGCCAACTGGCAATTAATTTCACTGCATCGTTTTTTTAATTTCCGAATTACCTGATTTAAAATCCCCCAGCAGCTAAAGTGGGATTTGAACACGTGTCATTCACAGTGAATTCTACAGTGTCAGTTTGCAGCTGCTCACTTTCACTTCTACCTTCAGAGTTTAGAGATACATTGTGGAAACAGGCTTTTCGGCCCACCGACTCCAGGCCGACCGGCGATCACCCGTACACTAGTGCCAGCTTACACACTCAGGTCAATTTATAATTTTACCTGAGCCAATTAACCGACAAACCTGTACGTCTTTGGAGTGTGGGAGGACATACAAACTCCGTACAGACAGCAACCGTAGTCAGGATCAAATTTATGTCTTTGGCGCTGTAAGGCAGCAACTCCACGCTGCACCGCTGTTCCACCCTGTTAAAGTTTGACACTTTGCTGTCTAATTCAGTGAAGTACAGAGAAAGTATTGCATTCATATATATAAATTAAACAAATTTACTTGTAAATCTCCCCTGTTCAAATACATCCCATGGCACAAGGGTAAAAAGATTTAGGAACTTCCCGGGGATTTTGATTAATGTTCGTCAATAGACAATAGACAATAGGTGCAGGAGTAGGCCATTCGGCCCTTTGAGCCAGCACCGCCATTCAATGTGATCATGGCTGATCATCCCCAATCAGTACCTCGTTCCTGCCTTCTCCCCATATCCCCTGACTCCGCTATCTTTAAGAGCCCTATCTAGCTCTCTCTTGAAAGTATCCAGAGAACCGGCCACCACCGGCCTCTGAGGCAGAGAATTCCACAGACTCACAACTCTCTTGAGTTAAACCAAAATGTGCGTTATTTCAAAGTAAGGCAGGAAAGCAAGGTCAACATGGTGGGATTCATTTGAATTGACCAATTATTTATTAATATATCACACAGTGGCGCAGCGGTATAGTCATAGAGGCATAGAATGATACAGTGTGGAAACAGGCCCTTCAGTCCAACTTGCCCACACAGGCAAACATGTCCCAGCTACACCAGTCCCACCTGCCTGCGCTTGGTCCATATCCCTCCTAACTTGTCCTATCCATGTACCTGTCTAACTGTTTCTTAAACGTTGGGATAGTCCCAGCCTCAACTACTTCCTCTGGCAGCTTGTTCCATACACCAACCACCCTCTGTGTGAATGGGTGCTGTTGTTGCCTTACAGTGCCAGAGACCCAGGTTCGATCCTGACTACGGGTGCTGTGTGTACGGAGCTTGTATGTTCTCCCTGTGGCCGTGTGGGGTTCCTCAGGGTGTTCCAGTTTCCTCCCACATTGCAAAGACGTGCGGGTTCTTAGGTTAATTGGCTTCTGTAAATTGGCCCCAGAGTGTAGGATATAACTTGTGTATAGGGTGATCGCTGGGCGGCATGGACTTGGTGGGACTAACGACCTGTTTCCACGTTGTATCTCGAAACTAATTAACTATCTACCAGTCTTCTGATACCAGACCTGTGGCTAACAAAGATGCAAACATGTCTGTTAGAACCACAGCAATCTCTTCCATTGCATCACTTGGAATCCTGGGATCATACAAAGGGGAACACAGTGGTGCAGTGGTAGAGTTGGCAGCACTAGAGACCCTCTGAGATCCTCTCTCATCACTAAAAGGTGATCAAGGGGATTAAGTCTAGGGCAACCAGCTTGATTTTTTTCTAACTAAAAAGTGTTTAAAAGTATGTTGGTGTCAGATTCTCAGAAATGCTGCTTTTAATGTACTTTACCTTGTAGCCCAGAGATAGTTTATAGCATTGGCCGAGTTTCTGTTTGATTGGCAATTTTCCACAGGTTCAGGTATTTAAAACCCTTGCATCTAATCTCCACACAGACCACTTGTTGCTCAATTGAATTTAGGGTGAAGAAGCTGTTTAACGAGGAGAGATTAATCAGATTATGGGCTGCACAGTGACGCAGTTGGTGAATCTGCTGCCTCACAGCGCCAGAGACCCAGGTTAGACCCTAACATCGGGTGCTGTTTGCACATTCTCCCTGTGACCACGAGGGTTTCCTCCAGGTGCTCCAGTTTCCTTCTACATCCCAAAGACGTGTGCGGTTTACAGGTTAATCTGCCTCTGTAAATCACCCGTAGTGTGCAGGGAGTGAATGGGAAAGTGGGATAACATACAGTGCATTCAGAAAGAATTCAGACCCCTTCACTTTTTCCACATTTTGTTATGTTACAGCCTTATTCTAAAATGGATTGAATTATTTTTTATTTATCATCAATCTACATACAATACCCCATAATAAAAAAGCAAAAACAGGTGTTTAGAATTTTTTGCAAAGTAATTAACAAGAAATCTGAAATATCACATTTACATAAGTATTCAGCCGCTTTACTCAGTACTTTGCTGAGAGCGATTACAGCCTCAAGTCTTCTTGGGTTTGACGCTACAAGCTTGGCACACCTGTATTTGGGTAATTTCTCCCATTCTCCTCTCAAGCTCTGTCAGGCTGCAAGTTGAGCGTTGATGCACAGCTATTTTCAGGTCCCTCCAGAGATGTTCGATCAGGTTCAAGTCTGGGCTCCGGCTGGGCCACTCAAATACATTCACAGACTAGTCACAAAGCCACTACTGCGTTGTCTTGGCTGTGTGCTTGGGGTCATTGTCCTGTTGGAAGATGAACCTCTGCCCCAGTCTGATTTGATGGTGCTACCACCATGCTTCACCCTATTGTGCGGTGCCTGGTTTCTTCCAGAGATAATTGAGGCCAAAGAGTTCAATCTTGGTTTTATCAGACCAGAGAATCTTGTTTCTCATGCCTTTTGGCAAACTCCATGCGGGCTGTCATGTGCCTTTTACTCAGGAGTGGCTTCCATCTTGGTGATATGGTGGCCAGTGGGGGAGGGGGTGGGGGCGCTTTCTGGAGTGCTAGTATAGGTGTTGTGGGCCGAAGGGACTGGTTTCCAGAGGGCTAGTATGGACATTGTGGGCCGAACGGATTCTTAGGCTGGCAGTTCAGTCACTCAGGCCTGGTAGGCTGGCAGCTAAGAAACTCAGGCCTGGTGGGCTGGCAGCTAAGAAACTGCCAGAAACTCTGCTAAAAACAGGTGAGAGACTCTGTGAGAGAGAAGGAGGGGAGGGTGGAGAATCAATTTTAGACATTTTTCATCTTTTTCTGCAGATCACAGCAATGAAGGAGGAAAGTCTATCCTGGCCTGGATCTCACAGGGAACCAATGACGGGAGAAAGAAAAATACTTGGGTGAGGTTTAATACTTGCAGGGGGAATACTTACTGATGGGCCAAAGGGACATCCTGGGCTAGTTCAGTCCTGATGGGCCAAAGGGATTCTTTAAAAAAAAAATCTGAGTGAAATCTCAGTGAAAGACACTTTTTCTGGACTGTCCCTGGCCTGGCACGGGCATTTTGGGCCAAAATGCTCCTCCTGGGCTAATATGGGCATTTTGGGCAAAAGGCACTGGTTTCACGGCTAATAGGGGTCTTGTGGGCCGAAATTAGTGGTTTCTGGCAGACCAAACAACTCATTTCATTTCCATTTCCATTGCAGTCTCAAGCACAGGGCAGGCCTAACAGCTCATTGCATTTTCATTTCATTTCCATTTCCATTGCAGTTTCAAACACAGTGCAGCCAAACAGCTCATTGCATTTTTTCATTTCATTTCCATTTCCATTTCCATTGCTGTTTCAAGCACAGGGCAGGCCAAACAGCTCATTGCATTTTCATTTCATTTCCATTTCCATTGCAGTTTCAAGCACAGGGCAGGCCAAACAACTCATTTCATTTTCATTTCATTTCCATTTCCATTGCAGTTTCGAGCACAGGGCAGACTAAACAGCTCATTGCATTTTCATTTCATTCCATTTCCATTGCAGTTTCAAGCACAGGGCAGGCCAAACAACTCATTTCATTTTCATTAAGGGCTAACAAATCATTTATTGCAAGTACATTGCAGACTCACAGTTCAGTTGATTCACAGCTTAGAATCACAGTTGTGGCTTCTCCCTCGCGATCTTCCAAAGTGACTGACTCACATCCAGGCATCCAGGGTTTTATAGTCCTGCACCCCCCCCAGATGGGGCGTTAACAGGCAAGAGGACCAATCAGATGATCTCTAGATTTTTTAAACACTCATAACTTTTTTATATTTTATCGATCGGAAAAATCATCGGGTCTGCCTCAGCGGAGGAGGACTGTGAGTAAGTTGGCAAAATCATAGCGATATAGGGTAGTGTTTTTCTGAAATCAATATACAGCGCAGACAGGAAGTGGTCAAGATGAGACTTTTAGTTATATAAATATCCTCAGGGCCTTGACAAGGCAGATGCTGAGAGGATGTCTTCTCTGGTGGGTGGTGGAGGGGAGTCAGCAGGATTAGATAGGAATCCAGACCTTGAGGAGCAAAACATAGTATATCTTTCTATGTAGTGGTTGGGCACTTCGAAAGCTAACAAAGTCAACATGGTTTTGTGAAAGAGTAAGTACGTTTGATCATATTTATGGAATAAATAATACATTTCTAGACTTTATGTTAGATTTTAGAGATACAGCGTGATAACAGGCCCTTTGGCTCACCGACCCACAACCACCCTAGCACTATCCTACACACACTAAGGACAATTTACACAAGCCAATTAACCTACAAAACATGTATGTCTTTGGAATGTGGGAGGAAACCGGAGCACCAGGAGAAATTTCACAGGGAGAACGTACAAACTCCGTACAGGCAGCACCCATAGTTAGGATCGAACCCGGGTCTCTGGTGCTGTAAGGCCGCAACTCTACCGCTGCACCACTGTGCCACCACCAGGTCTGTTCGCCCAAGCCTGGACATCTTTACAGTAACTAGACAACAAAACTGCACACAATACTCCAAATGTGGCCTCACCACAGTACACTACAGCTGCAGAGGGACACTCCAACTTTTATATTCAATGCCCCAACTAATAGGGACCAGCATGCCCTATGACCTCTTTACTATCCTGTCCACTGTGTTGCCTCTTTCATGGAGCTAATGATTAACTCCATAAGATCCTTCGGTACATCAATGCTCCTAAAGTTCCCATCATATACTGTAAACACTCCTCACACATTTGACCTCCCACAGTGTAACTCCTCACACATGTCCCACATTTGTCATTCTCTGCCCATATTTCCAAATAGTCTATATCCTGCTATGAACTTTACTGAACAGTGCACCTACATTTTCATCCAATTCATTTATATGTCAACTGTTGTATAACTGTTAACTGAACCGTCCTCTCACCAGTTAGAGTGTGGATGGGACTTCCCACTTCACTGGAGACCTTTGAACGGTTTAGTTAACAGTTCAGTTAACAACTGATAACAGTTGGGAAGAAGTGACAGGGGATGAGACAAGTCCTAAATTGTGCTGGTGGCCTTGCCGAGGCAGCGTGAAGTGTAGATTGAGTCCATGGAAGAGTGATTGGTTTGTGTGATGGTATGGGCTGCGTTCACAACTCTCTGCAAGATCTTGCAGTCTTGGATGGAACTGTTCCCAAACCATGTTGCTTTCTACGGTGCATCTGGAGAAGTTGGTGAAGGTTGGTGGGGACATGCTGAACTTCCCAAGCCCTCTAAGGAAGTTGAGGCATTGGCGTGTTTTCATGATCTGAAAGCTCGGTGCTCAAAGTAAAAGCAAGGCTGACCAAGGCTCACCAGCTGCTGAGGATGCTGAGAGATAAAAAGCTGCCAGTCCCACTGTGTTGGGTCACCAGTTGTAAGCTGCCATGTGTAAGTTCCTGGTCCAAGGAGCCTGCCAGGTCCTTTATGACCTGCCAACAAGCTGCTATGGTGCCCTGGGGCAGGGACGTCTCATGTCTGAGCCATTGACTGCTCAAACAGTGCTGCAGCATGCAGATGTGAAGTGACATTTTTATGACCTTTCACTTAAATGTGTTCATTTGTTCATTTCATAACTTCCAGGTCTCTCAGTGCTGAATGATTCTACCCCACAGCACTTTCAGAGGCATTGCCTGCAACAGCAGTGATATTTATTCACAACATTTGCTGTTTCTAAATTAAGCCATGGGTTTGAAGACTCATAAGAGCGCAGGTCATATCAATCACGGCATCATTCATAAGCACTGCTTTACCCTCCCATTTCATATCCTTATTTATAGTACGTGTGGAGAATGGACCTGATTGGTACGTGACAATAAACTGACCTTGAAACCGTGACCTTGATCAGAGAAGATTAAGGAATTAAAATTAATTTTATTCCGTGAGCAATGCCTTGGACATTAGGAATTCAAATGATAAGATTAAACTTTAATCAAACAGAAAATGAGCATACGGTATGGGAACTGTTTTGCACTTTCTGAAATGCATTACTCGAAGTAAGGAAAAAACAAACTTAATGAGCCACACTCGTCAAAACTGGAAAAGGCCAGCGATAGTATCGGAATCCAGCTTCAACCGTGCATTACTGTCATTCCTGCATTTCTGGGCTAGTTCCTGGAAATGTTGCTGCTGGATAAAAACGGTGGCGCAGCGGTAGAGTTGCCTCCTTACAGCGGCAGGGACCCGGGTTCAATCCTGACTACAGGTGCTGTCTGTACAGAGTTTGTACATTCTCCCTGTGACTGCGTGGGTTTTCTCCAGGTGTTCCGGTCTCCTCCCACATTTCAAAGATATGCAAGTTTGTAGGTTAATTGGCTTCTGTAAATTATCCCCAATGAGAGGAATAGAACTAGTGTTTATCGCTGGTTTTACACACCTTTATATGTTCACTCCTCAGGGGCTCCCATTTTCCGAGGGATAGATCTAGCCTGCCCAACCTCTCCATATAACTCAGTCCCTCGAGTCCTGGGAACATCGTCATAAATACTTTCTGACTCCTCCCAGCAAGCAGTGAATTATTCATCACCCGATTTGGGTCTTGCACACAACAGAGACTCTATGTCATTATAAAATAGCCAGTCTCTATCTTGCTTTTGTCGATATGATGCTGACATTATTGAGCTGTTTCAGTTTTGCCTCTGATCAACAATGAACCCCAACAGCCGCCTTCCCCCTAAGAAATGTAGATGGTGAGTTGTTTGCAATATGATGCTGTCTTCCCTTGTCCAAGGCTGGCAATAACTTGTGGATCGGTGGACCAAGTCTGAGACGACAGATAATGGCTGCGTCATCAACAGAGGATTTAGAAATAGAGCTGAAAACTTTGGACATATCATAGTTTTGATTTATGACAGAGATTAGCAATGATAAGTTACCTAATGAAGCTGAGTTAAGGCCATCTCCCTCAGGAAGTCCTGCAGTGACGTCTTATGGTTGTTATGACTGGCATCTGATAATCACAGCCATTTTCCTTCCACGATGTTCAAGGCGGCAATTCTAAACTTGCTTCTAAACAGGGGCGGAAAACCCGGGGGGGGGCAGAGGGGACACGCCCCCCCCCCCCCACCCATGTTTTGATAGCGAGTTCCGTGCCTGCTTCTAAATGCCACAATCCATGCTTGTAATGGAGGCTTTAGACTTTAGAGATACAGCGTGGAAACAGGCCCTTCGGCCTTCTGAGACCGCACCAACCAACAAGCACCCTGTACACTAACGCTATCCTACACACTAAGGACAACTTACATTTTTTTTAACAAAGCCGACTAACGTACGAACCTACTTTACCACTTTGGAGCGTGGGAGGAAACCGGAGAAAGCCCACGCTGTCACAGGAAGAATGTACAAACAGCGTACAGACAACACCCACAGTCAGGATGGAACCTGGGTCACTGGAGCTGTAAGGCAGCAACTCTACCTCTGTGCCACTATGCCAGATGAGTCTAAATATTCGGTACTCTTTATCTCAGAGAGGTGTGGAGCTTGAGTCATTGAATATAAGCCATGATACTGAATGATGGAGCGGGTACAATAGGCCACTTGGTCTATCTAATACGGCTCCCACTTCTTACATTTACATATTCTGAAATTTGTGAGTGAGTATGCATCACTTAATTTCTTCCATCGCTTTATGGGTGATTAATAGTAAACTGACAGAGTGATAATTAACCAGGTTGGATCTATGTCTCTTCTGACGTATTGGATAATTAAGAATATAATTTGGTGGATACCTTTCCAAATGAAGTGAAGACACAGTTTGCCACCGACAATTGTTGTCTCTGGAATACATGCATCACAACTAGTTTGGTGGGTTCCAGACTTGAAACATCACCTATCCATGTTCTCCAGAGATGCCGCCTGACCCGCTGAGTTACTTTGTGTCCTTTTAGTTTAATTTAGTTCAGTGACACAGCATGGAAACAGGCCCTTCGGACCACCGTGTCCGTGGCAGCCAGTGATCACCTCCTACACCAGCACTATCCTACACACTAGGGACAATTTACAGTTTTTATCAAAGCCAAATTAACATACAAAACCTGTTCGTCTTTTGGAGTGTGGGAGGAAATTGGAGCACCCGGGGAAAACCCATGCGGTCACGGGGAGGACGTACAAACTCGGTACAGACAGCACCCGTAGTTTTGTTGGGTACTGCCATATTTAGTGACCATCTCCCCTGGTGACACTTATCTATGGCCTCACCCTGTAATAGGAGGCTGACGATGGAATAAAGAATCAAAGAGATGTTCGTTGGACAAGTGCCCAGCCACTTTCAGTGGTTCTGAGAGGACACAGCATGTAAGAATGCGGAGAAATATAAGCTCCATCTCATGCAATGAAGTGGAACTGAGGAGAGCAATTGATACTCCATACTATTTTAATGCAAGTGTTATCTGCTTTATTGGAATGTCTGGTTAGTGTCTCGTCGAAAATAATTTCTATTCTACAGATAGCAAGAAACACGTTATGTACAGTAACGCATCAAGTGAATTCAGAAGTAGACTCTGTCCACCCACAAGTTTAAAGATCCCTCAGGCCAATACTTGCATCAAAATCAAAAGCCAGGTATAAAATGTGTAACTATAAAACAGAACATGGATAGAATCTTGCATATAGTCTTTTAGTCAGAGCAGGGCAATCAAGAACCAGGAGACGTTGGTTTAAGGTATGAGGAGAAAGATTTAAGAGAAACTTGAGGGGGCAATTTTTTTACACAGTGGGTGTATGGAATGAGCTGCCAGAGGAGGTAGTTGAGGCAAGTACTATGACATTTAAAATATATTTGGACAGGTACATGGATAGGAAAGTTTATGGGACAAATGAGGAAGGACATTATTGCCATAGAGGGAGTGCAGAGACGGTTCACCAGACTGATTCCTGGGATGTCAGGACTGTCTTATGAAGAAAGACTGGATAGACTTGGTTTATACTCTCTAGAATTTAGGAGATTGAGAGGGGATCTTATAGAAACTTACAAAATTATTAAGGGGTTGGACAGGGTAGATGCAGGAAGATTGTTCCCGAGGTTGGGGAAGTCCAGGACAAGGGGTCACAGCTTAAGGATAAGGGGGAAATCTTTTAGGACCGAGATGAGAAAAACATTTTTCACACAGAGAGTGGTGAATCTGTGGAATTCTCTGCCACAGAAGGTAGTTGAGGCCAGTTCATTGGCTATATTTAAGAGGGAGTTAGATGTGACCCTTGTGGCTAAAGGGATCAAGGGGTATGGAGAGAAGGCAGGTACGGGATACTGAGTTGGATGATCAGCCATGATCATATTGAATGGCGGTGCAGGCTCGAAGGGCCGAATGGCCTACTCCTGCACCTAATTTCTATGTTTTCTATGTTTCTAAATACGGGCAGGTGCGACTAGTGTAGATGGGACATCTTGGTCATCATGGGCAAGTCGGGCCGAAGAGCCTGTTTCTGTGCTGTATGACACTATGACTCTACATTTCATTTTGAGACCCTTCTTTAAATTGATTGTTTGAGGGCAGAGAAAGCTGGCAAATTGGTGGGGGCAGGACAAAGCCCGGCAAGTGACATTTGGATGCAGGTGAGGGGGGTGTTTGATAGGCAGATCGGTGGACAACGGGTAGAGATGAAAAGGAGGCAAAAGGGTGACGAAAGAGGACTAAAGGTGAGAAGAAAGTCAAGGAGGCATAAGGGTGTTGAAATGGGGAAGAGGTTTGAACGATGGAGTAATGGTTCTCATCACGTAATGATGTAACAAAACAAGCAGAGGTGACAACTTCTTTCTTGGAAGATGATTTTAATTATAAAGTCACTGAATTATGGTGATTAAAGTTGAATTTAATATTGAATCAAATGTTTAAATCTGCTGAATAAGACCACCGTTAGTTTGCCAGTGCTATTTACCTGAGATTGGCCAAACCAGCTTAAATGACTGCAGTTTTAACGACCATTTTAGTTAAGTGTACATCAATTTTCAGGACCAAATGCAGGCAGGTGGGACTATTGTAGATGGGACATGTCGGTCGGAGTGGGCAAGTTAGGCCGAAGTGTCTTTTTCTACACTGTATGTCTCCAAGTGTGGATCCAGGCATAATTCTGGTAAATAAGTGGAACTGGAACTTTGTGACAGGTTCAGCTTGGTTGAATGTTATCGGCAGGTAATATATTAGTACACAGTGCTTGCATCAATCTGCTAAGACATATTATATTCACAAACGATGACTGCAGCATCAGTCACAATATAAGTGAGCTCAACCAGCCCAGCAGCTCATTGTGTAAAAATAATGCACATTGATTTTTTTTGGTATAATCTCTTTAAAAAAAAGATCAATTTATGTTGCAGAATAGGTGTCTGCAACAAGGGCCTCTGATGTTGATTATATCCTGCAGGAAATGCCATCCGTTGGAATGCAGCGCTATATCAGGGGTAAAATGAAAATCAGGAACACCGCTGTTCCCATAAAAACGCTGGAAGTCTGAATAAGGGTCTCGGCCCGAAAGGTCACCGACAGTATTCCTTTTCGCCAGAGATGCTGCTGTCTGACCCGCTGACTTCCTTCAGCATTTTGTGTCTGTCTTCAGTGAAATCCAGCATCTGCAGTTCCTTCCTGCACACTGCTTGACACAGTTGTTCTAACTTAGTCTCTGCAGAGTTCCCAACCAGTGAAAATGAGTATATTGGTGCTCGCCCTGAAGCCTTTCTTCTACCTCCTAACTGGTGACAATTGTGCTGCTCTTTTCACTTTTATTCCCTTCAATTCCAATCAGACTGTCAGTGAAATTCAAAGAGCTGAGTGCCACAATACAGAAGAGTTTAACTGCAATGATCCTTCCACTGGTCATGACTAGAAGCATTGCATATTCTACTTATAGAATCATAGAGTCTTAGAGCCACACAGCTTGGTAACAGCCCCAACTTGGCCCATGCCGACCAAAATGGCCCATCTAAGAATTAGATTTGCCCATATTTGGTCCATATGGGTGTCAAGAGCTATGGGGAGAAGGCAGGATTAGGAGGCAGAGATCAGCCATGATTGCATGGCGGAGTTGACTCGATGGGCCGAATGGCCTAATTCTACTCTTATAACTTGTGAACTTGTGGACTTGTGAACATATCCCTCTAAACCTTTCCTTTCCATCCAAGTATCTTCTAAATGTTGTTATAGTAGGTTGTGCAGCTGGTAGAGCTTCTGCATCACTGCGCCAAGAGACCCGGGTTCGATTCTGACCTCGGGCGCTGTCTGTGTGGAGTTTGCACATTCTCCTTGTGACTGCACGGGTTTCCTCCTGGTGCTCCGATTTGTAGGTTAATTGGCCCCCTGTAAATTGTTCCTAGTGTGCAGAATGCGATCGAGAAAGTGGGATAACATACAACTAGGGCAAAGGATGGAAGGCATGGACCACGTGCTGCATCTCCAAACCTCAAACACCAAACTCTGGCAGCTTGTTCCATATACCCATCAGTGAAAATGTTGCCCTTCAGATGCCTATTAAATTTTCCTCCTCTCACCTTAAAACCTTATCTTTCCATCAATTTTAACACCCAGTCCATCTTTGCCTATAAGGTAACTGCCTGCCTGCACAGTACCAATTAATTCTCTCTTCTGCAACCTGTCCGTATGAGTCACGGTCAAACTTTGCAGATTTCATTTGCAGTCTCTCTTGTAAATAACATTAAAAGGTGCTATGTAACTCCAAGGCATTGCTCTTGCAGAGTTGGGTTATGGGCAGAGTTTTAAATTGCCAACATGGTTTAAGGGAGTGATCACTTATGGAAAGCATATCATGCACTTTCTACAGCTGTTGGGCAGAACCTTTCCAACCCAATCTACTCAGTGGGTGAACAACACCCACGACTCACTACCATCTCCACCGTTTAAAAGCCCTTAGCAAGGATGAAATGTGATGGGTTCTGGAGGCGGATGCACGACACACTATGGAACGCAAATCACCAAGCTTGTGCCTGCTTTCCGCAACTCCTCACGGTTGAAGGCTGGACAGAAATGCAAGGGCAGCAGATTTCTTGCGATCCACACAAGGAAGGTGTGCCTGAAAAATAGCCAAAGCCAGGAGGGGCAGAAGAGTTTAAGGTACACAAAAAAGTTGGAGAAACTCAGCGGGTGCAGCAGCATCTATGGGGCGAAGGAAATAGGCAACATTTTCGGGCCGAAACACTTCTTCAGACTGAAGGGTTCCCTGCTACTGGATTCAGATGCATTAAAAATGTAATGACCTCAATGGGCAGGAAAGAAGAATGCAGTGGCACATCGCACCTAGACCTTGGTAGTGTTGCAGCCTCACAGCTCCAGACACCCAGAACACATACAGAATAGTGAAAGGCTTGGATAGAGTGCATGTGGAGAGGATGTTTCCTCAAATGAGAGCGTCTAGGACTAGAGGTCATAGGCTCAGAATTAAAAGACGTTCGTTTAGGAAGGAGATGAAGAGGAATTTATTTCGTCAGAAGGTGGTGATTCTGTGGAATTCTTTGCCACAGACGGAAGTCAGTGGATATTTTTAAGGCAGAGAAAGATCGATTCTTGATTAGTACAGGTGTCAGAGGCTATAGGGAGAAGGCAGTAGAATTGTGTTAGGAGGGTAAGATAGAACAGCCATGGTAGAGTTGGCAGAGATGGGCTGGTCTAATTCTACTCCTATTCCTTATGACATGACCTGGATTCGACCAGAGACCCATGTTGACCTCAGGCGCTGTCTGTGTGGAGTTTGTGTTCTCTCAGTGACCGCGTGGGTTTCCTCCAGGTGCACCGGGTTTCCTCCCACATCCCAAAGATGTGAGGATTTGGAGGTTAATTGACTTCTGTAAAATTACCCCGATTGTGTGGGGAGTGGGTGAGAAAGTGAACCAGTGTGATCAGGGTGATCAATGGGCGGTGTGGACTCAGTAGGCCAAATAATGAAAGGCTTAGATAGAGTGGATGTAGGGGAGGTGTTTCCAGTAGTGGGAGAGTCTAACACCAGAGGCCACAGGCTCAGTGTAAAAGGATGGACCTTTCAAATCGAGATGAGGAGGAATTTCTTCAGCCAGAGGGTGGTGAATCTGTGGAATTCATTGCCACAGATGGCGATGGAGGCCAATTTATTGGGGTTTTTAAAGTGGAGATTGATAAGTTCTCGATTATTGAGGGTTTGAAAGGTTCTGGGGGAAAGCCAGGAGAATGGGGTTAAGAGGGAAAGATAGAACATTTTGATCAAATGGTGGAGCAGGCTCGTTGGGCTGAATGGCTTAATTCTGCTCCTATGTCTTATGATCTTATGATCCAGCGCCTCATGCTTCAAGCCAAGTCATCTTGCAGGGTGCTGGTGGGTTTGGGTTCACCACTTCGGAACTACTTTGGTTGGATTCCTAAAGAATGCCGTTAATTAAAGGGAAATCACTTCAACCGTGATGTTTAGTTTAGTTTGTTTAGAGATACCGTGGAAAAGACGAACTGACCAACAATCACATGTACACGGACTATTGACACCAATTATTTTATGGAAGGTCTGCACATCTTTGGTATGTGGAAAATGGGGATCCCGGAGAAAGGTAACGGTCACAGGGAGAACTGACAAACTTGACAACACCCGTGTGTCTGAACCCGGGTCTCTGGTGCTATAAGGTAACAAACCTTGCACTGTGCCACTGTCCCACCCCTAAAATTGTCGTTTTTTTAAAGTGATACAGCGCGGAAACAGGCCCTTCGGTCCACCGAGTCCGTGCCGACCAGCGACCCACTAGCACTACACACTAGGGTCAAGTTACAATTTTTTTTGTTGCTAGAGATTTATTGTTGAAGGAAATGTCCTAGGAATAGATATTGAGTTGAATAAGGCTAAAGCAGTCTAATGCTTATTGGATTGAGAAGTGATAGGAAACATAAGGAGCAGTAGACGTAGTCGGCAGTTTGGCTGCTGGTCCACCATTCAATAAAATCCCTACTAAACTTTTAAATTGCTATATTCTCCAGATTGATTCCAAATCCCTTCATTCCTTAACATGTAAAAATCTATCAATCTCGGTTTGAAGTGGAGTCGTCAGTGACTGAGGCTCTACAGTCCTAATAGGTAGAGAATTCCAAAGTTTCACTATCCTCACTATGAATGGAATAGCTCAGGTAAATGCACAGGGCCTTTTACCCAGAGTGGGGGAATCAAGAACGAAAGGACACAGGTTTTAGGTGAGAGGGGAAAGGTTTAATAGGAACCTGAACGACAACTTTTTCATTCAGAGAGTGGTGAGTGGATGGAATGTCCTGCAAGAGGAGGTAGATGAGGCAGGTACAATAACAGCATTTTAAAGAAACTTGGACAGGTACATGGATAGGAATGTTTTGGAAGGATATGGACCAAATGTGGGCAAATGGGTCTAACTTAGATGGGGCATCTTGGTCGACATTGAGGTGTTGGGCTGAAAGACCTGTTTCTGGGCTGTATGACCCAATGACTACTCACTCTACATCAGGTCATGTGAAAGGAGCAGAATTGGGCCATTCGGCCCATCAAGTCTACTCTGCCTTTCAATCATGACTGATCTATCAATCGTCTTAACCCCATTCTTCTACATTCTCCTCATAACCCCTGACACCTGCACTAATCTGTCAATCTCCGCCGTAAAAATATCCATTGACTTAATAATAATAATAAATACTTTATTGATCCCCTCAGGGAAATTCAGATGTCCAGAAGCCCCCAACCAACAAACCCACAGATTCAAAACGAACGCAGACAGAAAATACATAGAATACACTGCGGACACTACCTGAGAGCAAAAAATACTTAAAAAGACCAATAATTAACAATTAAAAATTAAAAATTGCAAAAATGCATCCCCCTACAGCCTAGCGGTCCGAATTATAAAATCTAATGGCTGCAGGGGTGAAGGATCTCCTGAACCGCTCCGTTCTACAGGGCAGGGAGAGGAGCCGGTTGTTGTTCCGAGTGCTCTTTTGACTCTCCAGAATTACATGGAGGGGATGCCCGGGGTTTTTCAGGATGACCTGCACCTTGTGCCTCATATGCCTCTCAAGCACATCCATCCCAGAGTCTACTCTCCCCTCCAGCACTGAGCTAGCTCGTTTAACCAGTTTGACCAGCTTCTTGTTGTTTTTTTCACTAATGCTGTTGCCCCAGCAGACAACAGCGTAGAAAATAACACTTGCAACCACAGTGTTGTAAAACATGTGCAGCATGTCATTACACACATTGAAGGATTTGAGCCTTCTGAGGAAAAAGAGTCTGCTCTGGCCTTTTGGTCTCCACCGCCTTCCACAGATTCATCACTGTCTGATTACAGAATATTCAACATTTCTCTTCAATTTACACATCTCACCTTCCATGTTCCCACTTCCTTTCTTCATTTCACAATCATACATGGCTATCAATGAAGGTTTATCCAATATATAACTAGCAAGAACTTTACACATTGTGCCAGACATTAGTCTTTCCTAATGTACTTCTGTCATACCAAGTACTATTGACCCACCTCATGCAGCCCATCTATACAACATTTTATATTAAGTAGAAATTACTTCTGAATCACAGAGAAATATTGCACTCTTTAGCCCTGGACTCCAGTGCTGAGTTATGCTTTGAAGCTAAATACTTAATGTATGAACTGTCTGACTTTGTTATAAACTGACCAGATGTCCCAGTTAAATTGCAACAGCCACGTTTTTCGTACTTATGGCTCCAAATGGATGCTCTCGGGATGCTTAATGTCCCAGTTTTGAATTTTTCACTCTGTCTCACAACTAATTCTTTCACTCATTTCAGTGCCTTCAGGTAATGCCTAGGCAGGGTGGAACCACACTCTTTGCTGCACCCCGTTTCTAAGCTATGACTGTCCCCACTGCATCTATTTACGATGTAACAGGCCCGTCCCACAGGTGATTTTTTGGGAGACTACGGGCGACTGCCACGAAAATCTTCAACATGTTGAAAATTTTTTGGCGACAGTGGTGACAATTTCTGCTGCTGTAATTTGTTGTAGGTTGTATTAGGTCATAGGTTGTCGCTGGATGTTGCAAGTGAATTCTAGTCCCTGGCAGTCGCCTAAAGAGTCGCCCAAGTGGGACAGGCCCACAAATGGTCTCAATATTGCTATTAGTCATGGTGCATCATGGGGCCTCGCGGTGGTGAAGCCTCACGGGGGGGGAGGGGGAGAACAATAGGGGGGAGAGGGCTCGGCATGGGGGAACTGCTGGGGGTGGGGGGAGGGGAGAAACATAGGAGGAGTTGGCGTGCTTTGTAACGTTGTCAGCGCCGTATGTGGCAACTATTTACACACCTTGGGTATTGAAGCAAAGAATTCCACTGTGCCTTGTCACAAGTGACAATAAAGTATTCCATTACACTCCATTCCATCTCTCCACGATCCTTGGCATGCTATATGAATCAACTGTACCCAATTATAAAACAGGGATATGCAAGGACAAAGGGCAAATAATATCCTCATACAGAGAGGCCCACAAACTCAGTCTCAGGTCTCATTTCCGCACTGCAGCCCTGGTTTACGGTTAGCAACTGCAAGTGAATGGAGATAAAATTCAGGAAGAGAGATAACTTGTAAATGACAGTTCACTAAACTCATTCCAGAATGAAGGAATTGTTGTATGGATAGATATTGAGTTGAATAAGGCTTATGCAGTCTAAGGCTTATTAGAATGAGAAGTGATAGGATCAAGAGGGAAGGGGCGGCACAGTGGTGCAGCGGTAGAGTTGCTGCCTTACAGCGCGAGAGTCCGGGTTCAATCCTGACTAAGGGTGCTGTCTGTATGGAGTTTGAACATTCTGCCTGTGACTCCATGTGTTTTCTCAAGGTGCTCCGGTTTCCTCCCTCATTCCAAAGACGTACAGGTTTGTAGGTGAATTGGCTTCTGCAAAGCACTCGTACTACCCCTCTGAAATTCACTCCATTCAGTTTGAAAGAATGAATTTCAGAGGCAAATTTCAGAGTACCAACTTACTTTCAACCGTTCTGTGATTCTTTATTATTACATGCGCCAAGGTACAGTTAAATTATTTTTTGATGCATACAGATGGGTAAGATTGTTGTCATATATAAGTATAATCCTCGATTAAGTCCAGAATGCATTGAAACAGCTCATAGTCCAAATGCAAGAGCCGCCAGTTATGTGCGCCACTTTCAAAATCTATAAGGGCCCGGTGCTGATGTCACCTCTATCCGGATTGTCCAACGAACTGTCGTCTGTCTCTTCACCAATGCAACAGTTTAGTGATTGCAACGGGGGGGGATAAACTTTGTGTTGTATACGGTCAAAGTCTTTACTAGTGCTAATCACAAGCCTTAGACCTGAAACATTCACTCTGTTTCTCTTTTTGCAGATGCTGCCTGACCTATTGAGGTTTTCCACCACTGCCTGGTTTTATTTCAGATTTCCAGCATCTGCAGGTTTTCTTATTTTCATTTGAGGCATTAGTGTTTTCTGAAGACACTGGAGTAAAGTTTCATTGTTGGATCCATTAAACTGGACTTGGAGTTATGAGTTCCCCTCATGATATTCTGTTCTATTGGCTTCAATGACTAGTTTAACACTGGAGCGAAGGCAAACTCCCATTTCGCTCCATGTAATGGTGATGAAATGTTTAGGAGTATCATTTTTATTAATCTCTCCAATTGCTATTTTTTCAGTATTTTTTTCTAATAATTCTGAATGGTTGAAAATTGTTCTTGGCACAGTTTCTCGACACTGCCTCCAATATGAGCTGTCTGTAGGTAACGCCTCTTCGCCAACAGGCTGAGTAATTACAACCATGATACAAACGGTCTTTAGGTTTAAGGGAATGTCAGAGGACATTGGCAAAGCTATTACAAATTGGCTTAGCACAAGAACTGTAACAACTTATTGTGTCGCTTTCCTTGCAGCCATGCCATCCATCGATTTCATCACGATGTGCTTTGACAAAAATTGTTAACAACGCATTGTGATTCGCAATCAAAGACTTTCCTCACCTGATGTTTTGAACTCTCTCCTTTCAAACCTGCAATTGTTTGATTTAGTCTTTTCAGCTCTTAGATAGTGAGTGCTGCAAGAATAAGTCTGGCTTTTTAGTTAGTCTGAACAAGTGTTTTACTAGTGAGTCATAATAGCATTTCAGCAGAAGATTTTTCCAACATCCTGTGCAATTAATAATTTGATTCTTGGTGTATGATGTGCCTTCTCTAAGATGCCACGCTGCTCTCTAGCATGCAGTCTATGCAACACGCACATAGTTATATTAAAGAAATTACCAACTGCCATACACATACAGGGAGCCTCTTCATTTTAATGCCTCTTTCAAGCTGCAGAGAGAATTGTGGACACAGCCCAGGCCATCACGCAAATCAACCTCCTTTCCAGTGACTCCATATACACCTCACACTGACTCGGCAAGACCACCAGCATAATCAAGGACCAGTCTCACCCTGGTCAGTCCCTGCTCTCCCCTCTCCTGTCAGGCAAGAGGTACAGAAGTGTGAACATGCACACCTCCAGATTCAGGGGAATTTCTTCCCAGCTGTTACCAGGCAACTGAACCGTCCTATCACCAACTAGATAGTGGTTCTGACCTACCATCTAACTCATTGGAGACCCTAGGGCTATCTTTAATCTGACTTTACTGGACTTTATCTTGCACCAAAAATTCATCATATATCTGTACACTGTGGATGGATTAATTGTAATCATGTATAGGCTTTCCACTGACTGGATTGCATACAACAAAAAAGCTCTTCACTATACCTCAGTACATGTGACAATAAACCAAACTAAACTAGATGAAACTAAAATTAAATAATATCTTCTTGATTTTGTCACGTTTATAAGTTATAGGAGTAGATTTAGGCCATTCGGCCCATCAGGTCTACTCTGCCATTCAATCATGGCTGATCTCTGCTTCCTAATCTCATTTTACTGCCTTCTCCACATAACCCTAACACACCCGTTCTAATCAAGAATTTGTCTATCTCTTCCTTAGAAATATCCACTGACTTGGCTACTCTAGTCCTTGTCCACCCTATAGAACTCAAGGGATTTCCTTGAGTTAAAAGTCACGACAAATTAAAATTTCCGACAGCATTTCATTCCTCTTTTGTGCCCCCTGCTCACTTCATCCCAAAGAGGAAAGTTAAGAGGACGACCTCTTTCCAGGTTTCACTAATGAGTGTTGTGAAAGTGAACAAAAATCACAAGAGACTGCAGATACTGGAATTTTGAGCAAAACACAAGCTGCTGGAGGAACTCAGCAGATCAGGCAGCATCTGTGGAGAGAAATGAACCGACTCCAGAGTGATGAAGAAAAGAAAAGAATGCTGCATTCTACATGTTGATCAGGAGAAAAGTATTTTAATTAGCACACAAATTACTGGCGTAACCCAGCACCCCTGGAGGACACGTATAGGTGATGTTTTGGGTCAGGATCCTTCTTCAAGACTGATTGCGGTAGGGAGGGGAAGGTTAGAAAAGAAGTGGGGAAGGAATAAAGCTTGGCAAGTGAAAGGTATTTATCGTACTTTAGATACTTCAGATGCTAATGGGAGAGTAGATATACTTATCAGCATTTAAATTATTACTTTAAGCAATTGTTCCTTCGCAGAACACGTGATTTGTTTGGAGTATTAATTCCAAAAATTCATTTGAGAGTCTGATGCAAAGTCACAAGTGCTGCAATGCCATCCAAAAGGTCATGAAATAATGGCAGAGTTGATAGAGAGAGTCATAGACTAATATAGCATGGAGACTTCTCAAGTCCAACTCATCCAAGCTGACCAAGATGCCCATATACGTGAATCCTATTTGCCTGCAGTTACCCCTCTAACCCTTTCCCATTCCTGTACCTGCACAAATGACTTTTAAATGTTATCGTACCTGTCACAACCTTTTTCTCTGGCACCTTATTCCATATACATACTACCCTCTGTGTGAAATTTACCCCTCACTCAGGCCCCTATCAAATCTTTCACCCTCTCGCACCCTGAACCAAAGCCCTCTAGTTTTTGAACATGTTTGGATCTTCGAGGCATGTTAATAGTAACTATCTCACTATCAGCTGTCCAACACAAACACACCCATCTCAACCCTCAAATATCAATGTGTCGACGTGACAGGAACTTGCTGGGAATGACATTATACCTTTAACATTTCGAGGCATTTGCAAATATTAGGAAATTAAGTATCAGACCTGAATTCAAGCATTGGCCCAGGAACTTGAACAATTAACTAATGCTAGCACTTCAATTGAGGGCCACAGGGCACCATGGTGCTATCATTCAGATGTGTTGTCCAAGCCTCTGACTGGCTTAATGGGTGAAATGTGGAAGATCCCATCATACTAATGTACTAACTGAAAGTAAGCATGCAGGTACAGCAGGCAGTGACGAAAGCAAATGACATGTTGGCCTTCTTAATAAGAGGAATTGAGTATAGGAGCAAAGAGGTCCTTCTGTAGTTGTACAGGGCCCTAGTGAGACCACACCTCGAGTATTGCGTGCAGTTTTGGTCTCCAAATTTGAGGAAGGACATTCTTGCTCTTGAGGGAGTGCAGCGTAGGTTAACAAGGTTAATTCCTGGAATGGCGGGACTGTCATATGTTGATAGAATGGAGCGGCTGGGCTTGTGTACTCTGGAATTTAGAAGGACGAGAGGGGATCTTATTGAAACATATAAGATTATTACTAGAGGCAGGAAAAAAAATCCCGATGTTGGGGATGTCCAGAACCAGGGGCCACAGTTTAAGAATAAGGGGTAAGCCATTTAGAACGGAGATGAGGAAACATTTTTTCACACAGAGAGTTGTGTCTGTGGAATTCTCTGCCTCAGAGGGCAGTGGAGGCTGGTTCTCTGGATACTTTCAAGAGAGAGTTAGATAGAGCTCTTAAAGATGGCTAGGGGATATGGGGAGAAGGCAGGAACGGGGTACTGATTGTGGATGATCAGCCATGATCACATTCAATGGAGATGCTGGCTCGAAGGGCCGAATCACCTACTCCTGCACCTATTGTCTATCGAGTTGAGAAGAAAGTTCTCCCCAACATCTCGCTAATAATAATTCCATATGTCACAACTCGAAATGTCACTTATCCCTTTATTCCAGTGATGCTGCCTGGCCCGCTGGATTACTCCAGCATTTTGTGTCTGTCTGCCATAAATCAGCATCTGCTGTTCCTTTTTATTACCACTAAAATATTTATCTGCATGCTGTTTGCAGGAAGCTACTATGCATAGTCGCGGCCACCTTTTGCACCTTGAACGAGTTGTTCAAGTACAGGTCCATCACTGATTTTCCAGCAACTGGTGGCCCCGCACCTCCTTTAACCTGGACAAAATTACGAGATGCATTTGAAATCCCCTCCGGAAGTTCCCATGGAAACGTGGTACTCAGGCCGGGTGAGGAGGCCGGTCTCGACCTCATTGGGACTGCCATGGCCGATCCACGGCGGGTCGAATTTGACCCCCTGCAGCCGGGGCTCTGGAGCTCAGGCCTGGCTGGAGCCAGCAGATACATTCCCATAGCCGACTTCCAAGGCGCACTTTGCGTGCCGGTATCTCGGCTACCAGGCGGACTAGACTAGACGGTCCGATCCCGTGCCGTTGGAACGGAGGAGTCGCTCTGGCAAAACGGATAATCCAGAAAGGCTCCGGAACCAAGGATGCTGGAAAATCAGTGGTGGATTTGTACTTGGCTGCTGACTGAGTGACAAATGAATGCTATGTTCATGGATAGACAAAAATGCTGGAGAAACTCAGCGGGTGAGGCAGCATCTAGATGCTGCCTCACCCGCTGAGTTTCTCCAGCATTTTTGTCTACCTTCGATTATCCAGCATCTGCAGCTCCTTCTTAAATGCTCTGCTCATGGAGGTCCCTGCACTAGCCCAGATACGGCAATTGTATGCAGCAGTCGTGAGCGTGGCTGTAATACACAATCCATTATCCACAAACAGCACTCAACATTCCATTAGCATTTCCAATGGGAGTGTTTCCCCCACACTGGAGTGGAGTGACATAGGCGAATTGTAGGGAAACGAACATTGATGTGCGTTGTGGCATCTCACCTGTATGTTAACAGAGTGAAAACCTCTTTCATTGTTGTCCCTGAACAGTGTTCTAACAATTAATGTGTAAATGCCCATAGGTTGGAAGAAACCCTCTCGTTCTTTGGGGTTCAAGTGCTATTTCTCACTGTAAAGTACATCAATCACACAGTTAATGGCTTTATGCGGCTTCAAATACCTTATTGCTGTGACGTCTACTGTTAGGATTTCGGAGCTGGTAACAAACAGTGTGAGAGAAGGAGTAGTGCTCCTTACACAGCTTGTAACACAGGCTGCCGAACACAACATTGAACCAAGGATCATTTGACTGATTGAAAGAGACAGCATTGAAATAGGCCCTTCGGCCCAACGAGTCCATGCTGACCATCGATCATCCATTCACACTTGTTTTGCATTGTCCTACTTTCACATCCGGTCCCTACACACTAGGGGTAATATATAGAGGCCAATTAGCCAACTAACAACTCTTTGGGATGTGGAAGGAAACCAGGGCACCCTTGGTTAATGTCGGCAGTGTCACGGCTGATCGAGCTGCAGAAACCCGGGTTCAATCCTGACTTCAGCTGCTGACTACGTGGAGTTTTCCCATTCTTCCTGTGACCGTGTGAGTTTCCCCTGCGTGCTCTGGTTTACCCCCATATCCAAAAGACGTGGTGATTGGTACATTATGTGGCCCCTGTAAATTGCTCCTAGTGTGTAAGAAGTGGAACAGAAAGTGGGACAACATAGAACTAAGTGTGAACAGCTGCGAACAGGTGATTGATGGTCGGCATGGACTCGGTGAGGCAAAGGGCCTGTTTCCATGTTGTATCTCTAAACTAACCTCAAACTAAACATCAGACGAAACCCACGTGGTCACAGATAGAACATTCATTTTGTACTGATGAGTCTTTTGGCTTTGGAAGAGTTTGGACAGACTTGGATTGTTCTCTCTGGAACATTGGAGAATGAGGGAAGACTGTCTGAATTAAGAGATAGTGTAGTGTAGACACTCCTAATCTGAGGAAAGACATTCTTGCCATAGAGGGAGTACAGAGAAGGTTCACCAGACTGATTCCTGGGATGGCAGGACTTTCATATGAAGAAAGACTGGATAGACTTGGCTTGTACTCGCTATCATTTAGAAGATTGAGGGGGGATCTTATAGAAACTTACAAAATTCTTAACGGGTTGGACAGGCTAGATGCAGGAAGATTGTTCCCGATGTTGGGGAAGTCCAGAACAAGGGGTCACAGTTTAAGGATAAGGGGGAAATCTTTTAGGACCGAGATGAGGAAACCATTTTTCACACAGAGAATGGTGAATCTCTGGAATTCTCTGCCACAGAAGGTAGTTGATGCCAGTTCATTGGCTATATTTAAGAGGGAGTTAGATGTGGCCCTTGCGGCTAAAGGGATCAGGGGGTATGGAGAGAAGGCAGGTACAGGATACTGAGTTGGATGGTCAGCCATGATCATATTGAATGGGAATATGGGCAGGAGTAGGCCATTCGGCTCGAAGGATCGAATGGCCTACTCCTGCACCTATTTTCTATGTTTCTATGTTTCTATGTCAGATCCTTTCTCTTTGTGTAGAAATGTCAAAGACTACAGGGCATAGTTTCAAGGTGAAAGGGCCATAGTATAAACGGCCTGTCCCACTTGGGCGACCTAATCCGCGAGTTTAGAAGAGTTTGCCCTCGACTCATACTCGCAGTATGGTCGACACGAGGTCATAAGAGGCCTTTGTAACTCTCCTTCATGCTAGAGAGTAGTCCTCGTTTACTCGAGGCCTCAGCTAGGTCGCGGCGTATTTTTCAAAGTTGAAAAATGCTCGCGAATAAAAAAAGGTCGCCATGGAAAACATCTACCTTTTTTTACTCGTAGGTTTAGTCGCAGTAGGACGGCATGTTAGTCGTAGGTAATCGAGGGTAGTCGAAGGTAGTCGAAGGAGGTCGTCTTCACTCTCCACTATTCGGCGTCCAATTTCCCGAAGTTAGTCGTAGTTAGTCTTCAACATAGTCGAAGGAGGTCTTCAACATGACATTTTTTCAAACTCTCCTCAACTCTTCTAAACTCGCCAATTAGGTCACACAAGTGGGACAGCCCCTGTGTGGGGAAGTTATTACACAGAGGGTGGTGGGTGTCTGGAGTACGCTGCCACGAATGGTGGTTGAGGCAGATACAATAGGTACATGCATATGCAGGGAATGGAGGGGTCTGATGATATGCAGGCAGATGTTCAAGATAGACGCAAAATGCTGGAGTAACTCAGCGGGTCAGGCAGCATCTCTGGAGAAAAGGAATAGGTGACGTTTTGGGTCAAGACCCTTCTTCAGACTGAGAGTCAGGGGAGTGGGAAACTAGAGGTATGAAAAGCACAAAGAGCAAATGAATGAACGATACAAAAAGAACAAATCAAGGCCAGCAACAATGATCAAGGAAAGCTGGAGCCCACAATGGTCCATTGTTGGCATTGGAGAAGGTGATAACGAGTGGATACCAACAGAGAAACTAAGCAGGACGTCAGTGACAGTAGTAGGGCGGCTAGGGTGGGGGTGGGGCAGAGAGAGCGGGGATGCAAGAGTTACTTGAAATGTACGAGAAATTAACGTTCTCGCCACTGGGCTGTAAGCTGCCCAAACAAAAATATGAGGTGCTTTTGCGTTTGGCCTCAGTGTAGGAGGTCCAGGACAGAGGGTCAGTGTGAGAGTTGGAAGGGGAGTTAATGTGTTTGGCAACCTGGAGATGGCGTAGGCCAGGGCAGACTGAGTGAAGCTGTTCTGCGCTTGGTCTCGTCGACATGGACTCCACAGCTAGAGCAGCAGTAGCTGAGGTTGGAGGAGGTGCAAGTGAATCTCTGCCTCACCTGTAATGACTGTCGCGGTCCCTGTGGGCGACATTGTGGATCAAAGAGCCTGTGCTGTACTTTTCTATATTCTATCTCCTATCCAAACTTGTATTTGCCACTTGCCCTAATGGAGCAATGAGGCACACATCAAAATTTACAATTCTGAATCATTAGCCGAGACCTTCCTGTTCTAGGATTAATATTCCCCAACCACCACAATGCTGCTTTTCATCACTCTAATCCCTGTTGATGGAGTGCTAATAACAAAACAAACAGGAGCTTTCTCCCTGAGGGTCAAATCCAATTATCTCTGCAATAAAATACTTTAAAAAGTTCAACACAAAATACTGGAGTAACTCAGCGGGTCAGGCAGTATCTCTGGAGGAAAGGAATAGATTACTTTTCAGGTAGGAACCCTTCTTCAGACAGGAACCCTAGAGAAAAGGAATAGGTGACGTTTTGAAACATCACCTATTCCTTCCCTCCAGAGATGCTGCCTGGCCCGCTGAGTTACTCCACAATTTTGTGTCTATCTACTAATGGAATGTTAGGATGCATGATGGCGCAGCGGTAGAGTTGATGCTTTATAGCTCCTGAGACCTGGATTAAATTCTGACTATGGTTGCTATCTGTATGGAGTTTGTATGGCAGGTATTATAACAGCATTTAAAAGACACTTGGACCAATACATGGATAGGAAAGGTTTAAAGGGTAAATAGGACTATCTTGGGCATCTTGATTGACATGGACAGGTTGGGCCGAAGGGCCTGTTTCTGCTGTATGATTCCAATGCTGTATTATAATGAGGCCTGGAGTGATCTGGGCAAGAGTCAATCTGATCAGTTCATTAGATTTGACCCGCTAGAACTCGAACCGAAACATCACCTATTCCTTCTCACCTGCCCCGCTGAGTTACTCCAGCATTTTGTGTCTATCTGCGTTGTAAACCATAATCTGCTGTTCCTTCCCAAATTGAAAAAAGTTAATCATAGCTCATTTGTTTTTTTTTATACTGTGTATTTTTATTCATATTCCTGATGATTTTTATTCAAACTACACCTTTCCCTATTTTTTTTCCTTCTTCCCTCTATGGTCCTTCCTTGTTCTGCTGCCTGATCAACATGGATGCCCGCAAGTCTTAGCTTCTCATGTTGGTATCTGTTTGAGACACACAATGGCCAAGATTCTCCGGTTCAGCATTTCCAGTGCGTTTCATAATCCCAGCCCGTGGTTTCATGACTTGAAGCTCTGCAGCGAGAATGCCAGTGAACAACACTAATTCAGGCAAAGTGCTTCGTGCCAGGGATTCCAGCATGACTCACGAGATAAAGCTGCACAGGCTTGGACTCAGAATTACCAGCCTCACTCCAGAAGGTCACAAAAAACACAGAAAATAAATATCATGATGCAACAGTTCGAGCAACAGGAGCAACAGAAGGAATTTGTAACATTTTTAAAAAGCGGTGCAATGGCCAGTACGGGTAGTTTAGGCAGGGACTATCACAATGTTTAAGAAACATTTAGACAGGTACATGGATGGGACAGATTTAGAGGGATACGGGCCAAACGCAGGCAGGTGGGACTAGATTACATGGGACATGTTGGTCTGTGTGGGCAAGTAGGGGGCCAAGAGCCAGCTTCCACACATGTATGACTCCATGAGTGGCAAAGCCTTGCGCCAGAGACCCGAGTTCGATCCGGACTACAGGTGCTGTCTGTAGGATGTTTGTACATTCTCCCCGTGACCAGAGTGGGTTTTCTCCGGGTGCTCTGGTTTCCTTCCACATTCCAAAGACATGCAGCTTTGTAGGTTTAATTGCCTTCTGTAAATTGCCCCCTGGTGTGTAGGATAGAACTGGTGCACATGTGACTGGTGTTCGGCGTGGACTCGGTGCGGCGAAGGGCGTGTTTCCATGCCGTATCTCCAAACTCAACCAAACTAAACTAAACAGCAGATGCTGGAATCTTGAGCAAAACACAAATGCCGGAAGAACCAAAAGGGGCAGGCAGTATCCGTGGAGGGAAAGGACAGGTGATGTTTTGGGTCAGGACCTTTCTTCAGTCTCATATTTTACAGGTCCATGTGAACCTCCGTCTCATCTGGAAGCGATGCTGGGGTGCCTGAATGGAGATGAGGGAAGAGGTTTAGGGGTCGGTGATACCTCGCTTGGTTTCAGGGGAATGTACCTGGGGAGGCTGTGGGTTGGGTGGGAAGGTATTAGAGAACCCAGGAGTGGTCTCTGCAGAAAGAGGGAGAGACGAGAAAATATGACTGGTGGTGGGATCACATTGATGGTGGAGATGTCGGAGAACAATGTGTTGGATCTGGAAGCTTCTTGGGTGAAAGATGAGGAATAGGGGAACTCTATCTTTGATTCATCCAGGAGGAGGTGCGGCAAATGCAGAACACAGAGGAGAGACAAATGAATGCAGAACATGTATGAGAAATCCATCCATAACATCACGGGTGAACCATGTTTACTAAAGATAACTCAGATGCTCTGGAGTTGAAAGCTTAATTCTAGGAACAGAGGCAGTAGTGACAAGAGGATTTTACTTCGGAGTCACGTGAGTGACTACGTGAAGAAGCCCGCCCCAGGACGCATTGCGGCATTACGTTTCAGCAGGCAACAGCGGCAGGCGGGAGACAGGGCTCCCGCAGAAACGAGAAAAACTAAGTTTAGGTAAGTACTTACCTTTATTTTTACAGCCCCTTTGCGTCTGCTTGTTCCCCGCAGGGCATGCAAGCGGGCCCCTTGGACTCCTGGAGGAGTTTTTTCCATTCGCGGGAGGGGAGGAAAGACGCTACCAGGACCGCACTCACGGCGGACCATGGATGGGAGCTGTGCCGGTGCGGTAACTCTCCACAGGGGCGACAAGAGAGCGCAGGAAGACGGCACTTGCACTGCGTTGGAGGTCCCCTCAGTCCTCGCTCGCCCTCGAGTACTGCCCAGGTGAGGCAGGCAGGCGGGCGGGAGGAGGCTTCCGACATTTTCGGAGCCGGTAAGGGGACCCACTGTGCAGTGCTGGCGTGAGTGCGCTGCAGCCCGAGGGCAGAGAGAGAGAGCGAGGACCGCTAACCAGCGGCCCGCTCCCGACACTGCACCAAGCCGTCAGCATCAGCAGCGGGCTGGGGAAAATGCTGCACCTGCCCGCTTGACGAAAGAACGTCATTGGGCAGCAACAGGCGGTAGGACCGCTTAGCGGGCGGTCCGCAAACCCGACACCGCGACCGAGCCAGCCCGCTAGCGCCTGAGCAGCGGGCTGGATGCGTGTAAAACCGGGCGGTGGAGCCGACATCGGACTGGGACGTCTCTCCACCCAGGAGGGGGAGAGACAGCTGCCTGAGCTGCAGGAGCGGCTCTTGGGCATTGGAAAGGTGAGTTTGCAGTTGTGTTTTATTGCAGGTTTCAGGAACACAACGCAAAAAACTCGCAAAGAGAAACTGCCCCGCTCCAACTCTACCAGCGGGGCAGCATCCGGCGGCAGCGTCGCTCGCAGAGCGTTTTTCGCTATCCCTGAGACCGAGCCAAGCCAGTCTCGCCAGAGCCTGCACGGTGGACTGGGAAAGCGGCCAGGATGCCAAACGGCCGGTCGTCTCCGATTCGTCGGAGGGGGACATGTCTCTACCAAAGCAGAGAGAGGCAGCCGCCTGAGCTGCATTTAGCAGCTCCTGGAGGAGAAGGTCCACCGGGAACAGCAGCGCTCCCGGCGAGACAGGACAGGCACCTCCTCCATAGTGTCGTGTCAGGCACTGCCCTTTGCTACCCTCATACCACGGGTTGGAGCAGGAGGCTAGCATTGGTGACCAGGGCAGGGCTGGTCTGCAAATGGGGCAGGCGGACAAAATCGGGAGTATGCATGGGGTGCAGGATCAGGAATAGCTGTTGGGTGTGGTGGACCGCTTCATAGCAACCCCACGGGCTGGAGCACCGCCGGAGCCAAAAAATGGCAGCCAGCACAAACCTCTACTGAAAAAGGTGCTCGCCGAGGTGCTGCAAGAATATTCAGCACGAGAGAACTGTGAGGCCCTTAAGGGGAAAAAGCCTCAAACAGCAAAATCTGCGAATGTGGGGGCCCTTATGCGGGCATAAAAACTCAAGCTACAGCGGATCCGAAGGCTCCTGATGTCAGCTATCACAGCCTATGCTCGTTCTGTGGAGACAACGAAGATGAACACATACCAGCAGAAAGTGCTGGTATTAAGGTGTGCCACACAATTCGAACTAAACAATCTCCGAAGGGAAATATAAGACCGGCCCTCAATCTCAAAATTTGCAGGCTTGAGCAAAGCCCCAGCTGCGGAGGCAGACTCACTGCTATTTGGGAGAGATCTGAACAAAAAGCTGAAGGATATGGAAGAGGCATAAAAAACCTTCGGCATCATGAGGGCAGGCCCCGGGACGAGCAAACCACAACTTCCGATACCCAAGCAGCAGCACCCCACGGCATCCACCAGTCGACGTCTAGAATATGGGACTGGTGAGCGCTTGGGGCCGCATTATCCCCAAAGATCTTTTAGATCAGGGCCCGCCATGGACCCCCTGGAAAATGCGCCTCCCCCCAATGTCGCCAGCACGTCGTCAGAACAAAAGCACTCAGAAAACAGAAACAAAACCGTCAATAACCATGGAGGTAGGTGGGTCTGGTTCCTACCAGCATATAGAGCGCTTTCCTGGACTATCTTGGGTTTCATATTAATTCAGTCCATGTAACTATAATGTTGCCAAGAGACAACATAGTTGAATTGGCACAAACAAGCAACAAATTAATGATCAACAAACTACCAACTATTCGACAAGTAACAGAGTAATTGGGAAAAATGGTAGCATTTCTGTCTACATGATGCAGACCTTAGTATCAAAAACAACATATAGGTTGTCATTGAGCATCTCATGAAGTTACCCACTGAAGTAATATCAGAAAGACAGTGGTGGGGTTACCACTTATACTGGGCATTAATTATCTAAAAAATGTTCGGGTGAATTTTATGAGTTTTAAAGCACTTGCATGTATGGGTATAAATAGACTACACTACGGAGGTGGCCTATATTAACCATATGGGCAGCATAAAGTCGGTATCATATGACAAGTTGGTCAAAACAATTTGGCAATGGTATATCCAAAGATGTATTTGACTATCAACAACTTACCTGCCAGGTAAGCAAAATACAGTGACAGACACCAGGTCACATAAAAATTAAGGACAACATCAATTAGATGTTTTCATGTAAATTTTTAACAAAACTATCAAGCTATATGACGCAACAGATATTAATGCATTTCATTGTCTCTGTACTGCACACTGACAATGACAATTAAAATTGAAGGTGAATCTGATATCGATTATTTGCATCAACGCTATATCACCAGGTGTTTGGGGATGTCCTATGTATGTCGCGGGGGAAACCAGACCCTGGGGCAGTGGAATCTTCATTGAAAATTTCTCTGGGACAGATAGTTCCAGCAGAAAGCTCGTCAGCTATATATATTAACTTTTCTGACCTATAGGTCATGTTGTCATTCAAGAATGTATTTATAATATTGATAGACAAATGCGTTTCACGCTGCATTGGTGAAATTAATTCTATGTATTTTTCCCTTCTGCCTCACCAATCGAGAACAACGCACAGTACAAAAGGATTCTGCTTCAGGTATTTGATAGTACCTGACGGACTTACGCAGCCATTGTTCACTATACGCCATGACATGGTTGTTGAAACTTGGATGGTATTTCCCAGTACCCAGAATTATTAACAATCGGAGCCGGGCACAAGTCAACTGTGCCATGGGAAAATTAAGCTCCTGAGTTGCAGATTCTGCACAAGCCTCATCTGGGACTGGGATTGTTATACTGAACCATCGACACCATGTCAGCATCCTTCTGAACATCCACTGGACTACAACACTTGTCCAGCATCAAGAGAAGTACTGCAAGGATACAGGGATAACCTACTCATCCGATACAGTTACTACGAACTGGAATTCCTGGAGAACCTTCATCACGATGAAGGATTCGGCTACAGTACCATCAACACAGCTAGAATTGCCCTGCCTGTTGTTTCAAAACAGCTACAGGACAACAGGCCATGGGGTCACTGGCTGGTGGTAAATTTGAAGGGTATTAAAACTCTAAACCCCTAGACCAGGTACACCCATATATGGGATGTCACAGTGGTTAACCATACTTCAGGGGATACCCACCAGCCAGATCCCTAAACCTGAACCTTCTATGCACTAAACACATTGTTGAAGGTACACGGAGCAGCACAGAGGGTCCAGTCACTACTCCTATTTACAACTGGACACCATGCTCATAGCTTCAGACCAGATCTCTATCATTGTCCAGGGAATGGTCAAACCAAACCAGGAACACCTTATCCAGTCATAAAACCCGGGCTTACCCGCCAAGAAACACGGTAATGTGCCATGACCCTATTACCTTACATAGACACAACCTAATTATTCGAGGGAGATGAAAAGCCTTGTGGGTTGGTCACAAAAAACCTTGTGGTCGGGTAACAAGCCTTTTTTGAGATGGCTCAAGCAGGTATTAAAGCTCCTGGGATAAAACTAGCATGTACAAAGTTTTCATTCCACAGGACAAGCTTTCACGTCAACGGCAAAAGAATGGACGTGCCTGTAAACCACATCCTGGCTACAGCAGAATAGTGGGGGTAAAACGTTCAGAGAAATAATTTATTATAAACTGTTGACAAAACCTGTTTTTTTATTTGCAGGAAAGATTCCAATCTGCAAATATTTAAATTAGCCAAGGGGAGCACTTAAATTTCTTCAGTGTTATTGTAAAAATACCATTGTTTTTCTATAAACAGATTCATTGGTTGATTATGATAACAGGCTTCCTCCCTCAAAGGCTTCGGCAGCGAGTGATATAAAGCTGTTACACGGTTTGAAATCACAGAAGCTTTGAAATCTTCACGTAGTCACTCACGTGACTCCGAAGTAAAATAGTAAGATTAAACGAGAACTTACCAGTTTGAAGTTTGATCTGTATTTTATGAGGAGTTACGATGAGGGATTACGTGCCCTCCGCTCCCACCCTCATTACATGGATCAAACTGATAAATTGATGTCTCTTTGTCTTTACTATGTTACTTCAAATACTTGTGTCTATCTGTGATTCCACACCGCTGCTTTGAAGTATGCCGCAATGCGTCCTGGGGCGGGCTTCTTCACGTGATCCCTCATCGTAACTCCTCATAAAATACAGATCAAACTTCAAACTGGTAAGTTCTCGTTTAATCTTACTATTTTAGTAATCCGAGGACAAAAAGTGCTGGAGTAACTCAGTGGGTCAGGCAGCATCCCTGGAGAATATGGATAGGTGGCGTTTCGGGTCATGGTATATGGACACACTGATCTGTTTTGTAGTCAAGGCCTACTCTGTTCTGTTGTGCTGAAGCAAAGCAAGAATTTCATTGTCCTATCAGGGACACATGACAATAAACTCACTTGAACTCTTGAGAGCGTTCTTCAGGCTGATTGTAGGGGGGGAGGGGGGGAGAAGAAAGCTGGAAAGAGGAGAGGCAGGACATAGCGTGGCAGGTAATTGGCTGACGGGGGATTGATAGTCAGGTGGATGGAACAAAAGGCCCGAGATAAGAAAGGAAGGAAAGCGTGAGACAGGTTTGAGGAGTTGCAGATTGTCAAGACATTGGCGGGAGAGCAGTGAGGTGAGTGGAGGGGAGAAACAGGGAAGTGAAAAAGGGGTGGGCTCACGTTGAAAGTAACTTGAGGTTTGGTTAAGATACTTTGTTATGTTATGGGTCTGTCCCACTTAGGCGATTTTTTCGGCGACTGTCATAGTTGCAGCAGGTCTCCGAAAAACCGGCGAATTGATCCCCCTACGACAATGTCTATGGCAACGTCTACAACAACCGACCACCCAGTCGACGTCAAGCTACGGCAAACTACCGACAACCGGTGACCCATTAGGACGTCCACCTACGACCACACCTATGACAACCTACATCCGCCCGCGACAAGCTACGACAGGGTAAGACAATTCAGTCGCCGGTACCTGTCGCCGGTTGACGTAGGTAGTGGCCAATGGAATTCACCGGTCAACACAGGCGACAACCTACGTCATCCTGGCGACAATCGATGTCATCCTGGCGACAGCACCTACGTCAGGCAACGATCGTTGACGTCAAGTCCACGCGCGCCAACGTTCACCAAAATGTTTTGAACATTTCAAATCCAGCGGCTACCAGAAAAAAGGTGCGACTCTTTGGGCGACTGAAGAGACCATACAGGCGACACCCCGGCGACCACGTGGCAACAGCCTAGTCACCTGCAGTCGCCTATAAAATCGACTAAGTGGAACCGGGGCATTAAAGGGAACTAATTCATTTGCTTCAACAATGCTTGGTGGAGATAAATGGGTTCAATGCTTGTATCTGTTCAGCATCATGAAATTATATAATCCAACAGGCTATCATTTTATTCTGACAGCGCAATGAAGAGTATAAGAAACTTAAATGATTAAACCTATATTAAAGGCATTGAAACACAGGGTAGAGGTAAGGGAAAGAAGTCTTGGATGGCACAGTGGCACAGCAGTGGAGTTGCTGCACTACAGTGCTAGAGATTCGGGTTCGATCCCGAGCATGGGTGCTGTCTGTATGGAGTTTGCACGTTCTCCCTGTGACAGCCTCGGTTTTCTCCAGCTGCTCAGAGTTCCTCCCACACTCCAAAGACGTACAAGTTTGTAGGTTAATTGGCTTGGTATATTTATAAATTGTCCCTAGTATGTGTGGGAGAGTGTAAGTGTGCGGGCTTCGCTGGTCGATGCGGACTAAACTAAACGTGGAAAGGTGATGTTTCGGGTAGTAACCCTTCTTCAGCCTGATTGTATATACTTGCCAGACATTGTTTCCCCTCTCCCCCATCTCCCTTTCTCCCTCACTACTACAAACAATCTGAAGAGGGGACTACACTTCTGGACTACACTTCTTCCCACCCTGCTTCCTGTAAGGACTCCATCCCCTACTCCCAATTCCTCCGTCTACGCTGCATCTGCTCCACGGATGAGGCGTTCCACACCAGGACATCTGAAATGTCCTCATTATTCAGGGAACGGGGGTTCCCCTCCTCCACCATAAATGAGGCTCACACCAGGGTCTCTTCCATACCCCGCAACACTGCTCTCTCTCCCCATCCCCCCACTCGCAACAAGGGCCGAGTCCCCCTAGTCCTCACCTTTCACCCCACCAGCCGTCACATACAAAAAGTAATCCTCCGTCAGTTTCGCCACCTCCAATGTGACCCCACCACTCGCCACATCTTCCCATCTCCCCCCATATCTGCCTTCCGCAAAGACCGCTCCCTCCATAACTCCCTTGTCAATTCTTCCCTTCCCTCTCGTACCACCCCCTCCCCGGGCACTTTCCCTTGCAACCGCAAGAGATGCAACACTTGTCCCTTTACCCCCCCCCTCGACTCCGTTCAAGGACGCAAGCAATCGTTCCAGGTGCGACAGAGGTTTACCTGCATCTCTTCCAACCTCATCTATTGCGTCCGCTGCTCTAGATGTCAGCAGATCTATATCGGTGAGACCAAGCAGAGGTTGGGCGATCGTTTCGCCGAACACCTCCGCTCGGTCCGCAATAACCAAGCTGACCTCCCGGTGGCTCAGCACTTCAACTCCCCCTCCCACTCCGTCTCCGACCTCTCTGTCCTGGGTCTCCTCCATGGCCACAGCGAGCAGCACCGGAAATTGGAGGAACAGCACCTCATATTCCGTTTGGGGAGTCTGCATCCTGGGGGCATGAACATCGAATTCTCCCAATTTTGTTAGTCCTTACTGTCTCCTCCCATCCCCCAACCTTCGGGCTCCTCCTCTTTTTTCCTTTCTTGTCCCCGCCCACCCCCGCCCCCGATCAGTCTGAAGAAGGGTTTTGGCCCGAAACGTTGCCTATTTCCTTCGCTCCATAGATGCTGCTGCACCCGCTGAGTTTCTCCAGCTTTTTTGTGTAATCTGAAGAGGGGTCCTGACTGGAAACGTCACCTATCCATGTTCTCCATAGATGCTGCCTGATCCGCTGAATTACTCCAGCTCTTTGTGCTTTTTTTTAAGCAAAGAACTGTATCGTTTTGCCGAGTGCTCTGGCCATTTACTATTTGCGCAACAGCAACAGTGTATGTTTCATACACTGTAATAGCAAGTACAGGCCAACTTAAAGTGCTTTCGAATATTCATAACTCGTAAAGATCCTCAATTAATCCATGCTCTCCTTTACAGTAGAACACACTGGATTTTCCTGTTAAAATCAATGTAATAATAATTATGAGGCATGCCATTATTTCAACCTGATTAAACCCCAACAACCCATGTGAGGAGAAGAAAGGGATCTGTCATCCATGTGCGTCAAGGGGTGAGATCCTTTTACTCTGCCAACATCACGCGGCACGTTTTTGAGCCAACGCATTATTACCTGTACAAAGATACTGCAGGAAAGGTCATAATTTAAATGCAGACTTTCCCCAGAGAAATAAAATGCAATTGTTTGTTAAAGGCTTAAATATTTAAAACTCTGCACACAAATTAATCAGGAAAGGCCAGATCTGATGTGCGTAGAATATATAGACCAAATCCACCCTCTTTGAATCTACCACGCAGAAACAATTGGTGAACAATTGAGACAACAAATATTGGGGCAGCACAGAGGTAGAGTTATTGCTGTACAGCACAAGAGACCCAGGTTCGATCCTGACTGCAGGTGCTGTCTGTACAGGGTTTGCACGTTCTCCCTGTGACTGCGTGTTTTTTTCTCTGGGCATTCCGGTTTCCTCCCGCACTCCAAAGACATGCAGGTTTGTAGGTTAAGTGCCTTCTATAAATTGTTCCTAGGGTGTAAGGTAGAACTAGTGTACAGGTGATCGCTGGTTGGCGCGACTCGGTGGGCTGAAGGCCCTATTTCCGCACTGTATTTCTGAACTAAACTAAACTAAAACTGACACGGGGATCTACAGATGCTGGAATCTGGAGCCAAACACAGTGCTGGGGAACTCAGCGGGTCAGGCAGCATCTATGGAGGGAATGCACAGACGACATTTTGTGTCGGAAACCTTCTTCCATCCTGAGATGCTTCAGCACTTTGTGTTTTGCTGAAACAATTATTAATCTTTGGGTCTTCATCAACATCTACCTTCAAGAGGTTAATTTGGATTATGACTATCCCCACAGCGCCATTCACTGCAGATGTGAGCTGCTAATGCCACATCTTACAATAAAAACTATTATAATAGAACAAGGAATGAAACACACAGGGGGGATTTTCTTGATTAGTTAACGTCACCAGTTAAGTACTGTTTAACCAGGCATGAAATTGCAGCCCAGAGTATCTTTAATATATTTTCCAAAATGTCAAACTGACATATCTTTCAACATGCATTCAGAATCTCATGATGCCAATGATTTTCCTTCATATTTTGAATATATTAAAAAATAAAAAGCATAAATTATTGTCAGCAATGTTGTTACAAGTACAACGTACTTTTATCTGTCTTATTTTAACAAAGATCATAGAGTCATAGATTCATACAGCATGGAAACGGGCTTCAACCCAACTTGCCCACACCGGCCAACATGTCCCAGCTACACTAGTCCACCCTGCATGCATTTGGCCCATATCCTTCTAACCCTATTCTATCCATGTACCTGTATAAATGTTTCTTAAACATTGTGATCATACTTTCCTCAACTACCTCCTCCGGCAGCATGTTCCATACAATCTTTTTGTGAAAAAGTTTCCCCTTACCATCTTTCCCCACTCACCTTAAACGTATTGTATGTACTCTGGTTTTCGATTCCTCTACTCTGTGTGTCCACCCAGTCTATTCCTCTCATGATTTTGTACACTTCTATTCTCCTGCACTCCAAGCCTGCTCAACCTCTCCCTATAGCGCAGGCCCTCGAGTCCTGGCAACATCCCCGTGAATATTCTGGAGTACGACTGCATTGGCACATGCTGGGGTGGATTAATCCCCAGCACCTGACAGGATCTATCCCAGGACATTAAAGGGGCATGGCCCGCTTGGGCGACCTAATCCGCGAGCTCTGGCGAGTTTGCCCTCGACTCATACTCGCAGCATGGTCGGCACGAGGTCCTCGGAGGTCTTCGTAACTCTCCTTCATGCTCGAGAGTGGTCGCTGCGTACTCGAGGCCTCAGCTAGGTCGCGGCGTTTTTTTTTCAAATGTTAAAAAATCCCCGCGAGTAAAAAAAGGTCACCATGGAATAAATCAATACTTTTTTTACCAATAGGTTTAGTCGTAGTAGGTTGTAGTAGGTCGGCATGTTAGTCGAAGGTAGTCGTAGATAGTCTTCATCATAATCGAAGGGAGGTCGACCAACAGAGGTCACGGCGTTGGGAGACCAAGATACCGGCCAGCAAAGTCGGCCTTAGAAGTTGGCTATGGGAACGGATCGGCCGACTCAGGCCGGGCGGGAGTTCCAGAGCCCCGGCCGCAGGCGGCAAATTCAACCTGGCGATCGGCCGCGGAAGTCCCGATGAGTTTGAGATTGGCTGCCTCATCTGCCCTGGGAGCCACGTTTTCTGGGGAGACTTCCGGAGGGTGGGGGGGGGGGGGGGGGGGGGGGGGGGGGGGGGGGGGGGGGGGGGGGGGGGGTTTAGTCCGGATTCATGGGGGAGCCGGATCACCAGTTGCCGGAAACTCAGTGTTGGATCTGGAAATGGTAACTTCAAAGACAAATGACACAGTGACAGCAGTGGGTGAGTGAGGGATGTGGGATTTCAGAGAGATGGTTGTGTTGGAGACATTAGTCTGGTCCAATCTTCCTCTCAGACAGATGTATGGATCTCTCGCATCTATTTTGCTATGTCTTCCCTGATATTTATCTCTCAAATATTTATCTCTATACGTTCAGTTTTCTCATTGCTGACTGTTGGATTTTGTAGTGTGTAAATTGTGAGCACTGTTTCCACAGATTACCACATGTCAAAAAATAATCACATTACCTGTAAGTACGTTGGGATGCCAGAGGTTATGAAAGGCACTACACAAATGCCATAACACGATAATACAGTCTCCAAAAAGCTTAGCATCAAGATCAAATCAGTAGCATAACTGGGAGCATGAATCCACAGCAATCTGTTTTACTTTTCTTTAAGGAAGTGTGGAAATTATGTTACACAATCCACAAACTCTCCACAGAGTTCCTGCCAAGACATTTTATTTTATTTTTTTGACTGAAATACTCTCCTGATAGTTCCTCAACACTCAATTGGATTTCAGGTAATGACATTCACAAGGAGAACACACAGGGCATTCAATTAATTAGCTAGCTACCAATACATTTGGTTTTGTTTTTCAAATACCCATAGCTATGGATTAACCACAGTTCATGGCGGTTATACTTCTTAACAGGATAACCCCACTAAATCCTTTCCGCTTCGGAATATCCTTTGTCTTTTTCACCCCAAGCCTCTTGGCTCAGACTACTGACATTCTCATTTCCCTCTCAACTCCGCAGTGAACACGTAGACATATATGACACAGAGGAGCTCTCCCTCATCTATCAAGCTCACGCTGACTGGGAGAACTGTTCGGATTAATGGACAGAAGGCTGTAGAGGCCAAGACAGTGGATATTTATAAGGCAGAAATAGATAGATGCTTGATTAGTACATGTGCCAGTGGTTATGGGGAGATGGTGGGTGAATGGGGTTAGGAGGGAGAGGTAGATCAGCCATGATTGAATGGCGGAGTAGACTTGATGGGCCGAATGGCCTAATTCTACTCCAAGTCCTTGTGACCTTATGACCACAACCCTCCATTATCCCGAAAAGTTAAGCGTGGAGCCCTCTTTTTTACTCTCATTTCTTATCCATTTCTAAGCCCTCTTCCGATCTATTTTTTGTTGACAAGTTCTCATCCAAAACTTTGCACGGCCAGATTATAGAAACTGAATTATTTTTACCCGCTGCATGCAAAATCTATATTTCCTTCGTTTCTAACAAGGCAGCACAGTGGCACAACAACAGAATTGTTGCCTTACAGCACCAGAGACACGGGTTCAATCGTGACTATGGGTGCTGTCTGTATGGAGTTTGTACGTTCTCCCAGTAACCGCATGGGTTTTCTCCGGGTGCTCCGGTTTCCTCTCACATCCCAAAGACATGCCGGTTTGTAGATGAATTAGCTTTTGTAAATTCTACCTACCGCGTAGGTTAGAAATAGTGTGCGGGTGATCGCTGGTCAGTGTGGACTCAGCGGGTCGAAGGGCCTGTTTCCATGCTGAATCTCTAAACTAAACTAAACTAAAACAAAGGAGGTCATTGTGTCATTGAGTTCAATACCAGCTCTCAGAACAGTCCTGTCCCCCCAGCTTGCACAGTAATCCTGTTCCCAGTAATCTGTTTCTACCAGATTCCACCATCCACTACAGGCAATTTACGTAGATGAGTTAACTTCCAACCCACAGCCTTTGGGATCTGGGAGGAAATCACAGAGAAAATATGCAAACTCCACACAGACAGCACCTGAGGTCTGGATTGAGCCTGCGTCACTACAACTCTTGCCCCAGCCTGCTTACCCTTAGCTAGGCAATTACTGACCCAGTCATTGGAAGATGACTAAAAGGAACACTCTTAAGTTATATGCCAAATTAAATCTTCATCACCTTCACTTACCAAAGCAATCATAAGTTCATAAGTCATTGGAGCAGTCTTGTTTCCCCAGCAGACCATTCGGCCCATCAAGTCTACTTTGCCATTCAATCATGGCAGATCATCTTGCCCTCTCATCCCTTTCTCCTGTCTTCTCCACATAACCCTTGACACCTTCTGCAATCAAGTATCTGTTAATCTCTGCATTAAAAATACCCGATGCCTTGGCCTCCACAGCAATGAATTCCCCTCAAACTAATTTCCATAATTCCTACCCCTGAGCCAGAAACTTTGGCATTAACAGCATTCTTCCATTTCAGTAGAACACAAAATGCTGGAGTAATTCAGCAGGCCAGGCAGCATCACTGGAGGACGTTGGGGAGGTGGCATTTCTAATCTGATTGGTGGACTCTGCTCGCTTCTGAAGAAGGGTCCTGACTCGAAACGTCCTGCAGGGATGCTGCCTGACCCACTGTAGTTCAAGCACTTTGTATTCCCTGCAAGAGTCCAGCATGTGGAGTTCTTTGTGTCCCTATTCTTCCACTTCCGACTGCCTGACACCCTCTCTCCATTATGAATGTTACGTTAGATTGGAGTAGTACTGATCCATGCCAGAAACAACATTAGTGGACTTCTTTATCCGAAATAGAAAGTTTGGAGGTCCTGAAGCAGCAGAAAATCTCCCAAAGATATGTGCCTTCTGGACGTTCCACATCATGTGTTGTATCCACCTCTTATACTATTTCCAAATACTTTTTCTCACACATGAGATTATAAAAACAATCGCTCACCTCCCGCCATTCTTTGCTGCCAATCCCTTGGATGTAAAGCACAACAACTGCAAGAGAGAAAGATAAAGAGTTAGAGGTGATTGTGAAGTGAGCAACATAAAAGTCAGCTGCAACGTTGCCAATTATAGAAGGCTTTTTATGCCACAGGAAGAATGGGACACATGTTAGGCATAGGGTCAATAAAGTACATTGGCTTTATTCACAACAGAAATAATTTGATGCACCCAAGCAACACAAAACACGGCAGCTTCCTCCACTTAATGGCTGCTCAAATGTCCAGGGATCTAGATCTTGCCGAGGAATGTTTGCATCAACTGTTCGCTGAGCTAAATGATTATGTCAGTTCTCCAGAGCTGCCGCAAGCCTCCTTGTGGAAGGAGTGAGGGGCTCTTGTGTGATCTTCTTTGCTTTGAAGCATGTAATGCCTTCCAAAGGCACTGGTGAGAAGGAAGAACACATTGAAGCAGTCAAGTTGTGACAAAGTTTTCTCCCAAAAGGGAAGCGGTGTCCACCAGTCAGATTAGGAGACATGTTCAAGTAGGAACTGCAGATGCTGGAAAATCGAAGGTAGACAAAATTGCTGGAGAAACTCAGCGGGTGCGGCAGCATCTATGAAACGAAGGAAATAGGCAATGTTTCGGGCCGAAACCCTTCTTCAGTCTGAAGAGGGGTTTCGGCCCGAAACGTTGCCTATTTCCTTCGCCCGGTCTAGATTAGGAGACATGATCTACGAGGAGGAATTGCCCAAAAGCTCTTGCCCACACTCCGACCTCTTCCATCCTTCACAGCCTTAAGTTAAAATTCTGCTCCCTTTACTATGCAAACCTCTGCATACTCAGCAGTACTGCCATTGCAGAATTCAATTGGACTACACTGTTCATCACACTGGTCTTTGTTTAGTTTTAATGTATTTATTATTGTCACGTGTGCCGTGGTACAGTCAAGAGCTTTTGTGTTGCGTGCTATCCAGTCAGTGAAAAGACTATACATAATTACAATCAAGCCATACAGATACAGGATGAAGGGAATAATGTTCAGTGCAAGATAAAGTCCAATTAAAACAGTCCAAGGGTCTCTAATGAGATTGATGTCGGGGCTGTTCTCTAGTTAATGATAGGATGGTTCTGTCTTAAGACCTTAAGATCTTTGTTTATATAATTCCCTTCTAGACTGATGGATTCTTCCAGTAGCATGTACCAACAACCAATCTCACTCCAAATTATTGATATCATGTTCTTATTATCATGCTCTTCTGCCTGAAGGAGGGTCCCGACCAAAACATCGCCTCTCTGTGTTCTCCAGAGATGCTACCTGAAGAAGGGTTTCAACCTGAAACGTTGCCTATTTCCTTCGCTCCATATATGCTGCCTCACCCGCTGAGTTTCTCCAGCATTATAGTCCACCTTCGATTTTCCAGCATCTGCAGTTCCTTCTTAAACATGCAACCTGACCCGCGGCGTTACTCCAGCACTTTGCGTTTGATGCTCAAGATCTGCAGCCTCTGCTATTCCATGTGTTTTCTATTTGGAGTTGGCGATTCCTTCGCAGTTGCATCAAGAAAGGAAAGAGCAACACGCAATGAAATATCTTGTATGTGGGGGTCATTTAGCGACATCCCCTTCGTGGCGGGTGCTTTATCTGCCAGTGGCTGAAATATGTTGCACTCTCAAATGGTTATGAATATTAAATGTGTGGATAAATAGATGCAAAGAGAATTCAAATCTCCCATGTGTTTTTCCAGTGGGGAAGGGCTAACAGCTTAAGCAAAAAGTCAGCAATTATTCCTGACCCAGGAGGAGGAAATAAATTTGACTAACGTTCCGTCCTTTTGAAGATGCTGAGGTTATGGCATTGAATGTCACTCGTTTCCTTTTGCATTTTGCTTCGTGACATGTCAGTTAATGCTGACTACACAATGGTGCTGTTTTTTTTATTTTATTCCTGACCTTTTCATAATAGGTGATAGCTGACAACACTTTGTAACAAGCCAGTTTGTTTAGTTCTGACAATAATTGTGGAACTTCCATCCTTATTTTCAACTCATGATTGCTTAGAAATCCTCCAGCTTTTCTAAAGAAAGGCGTGAACAAGGGATGTACTATTTAACCAGTTTTATCTGTGTCAGAGAATCAAATATTTTATTGGTAAGCTATTAGGGAAAATACTCTTAGCTTTTTATAGTTGTAGAAACTCTGCATTGACAACCAAGTTAGATTTCTGAAAAGCATAAGTGTACGACTGTGTGCATAACTACATGTTCTAGGAGCATAGTTAGGTCATTCGGCCCATCAAGTCTACTCTGTCATACAATCATGGCTGATCTATCTTTCCCTCTCAACCCCATTCTAATGCCTTCTCCCCATTATCCCTGACACCCATAGTAAACAATGTGTGTGGTTGTAGTGCAAGTGCGTGTTTGTGCATAAGAATGTAGGAAATATCTGCAATTGCATGTGTTGTCTGAGGAAGGGTCTCATCTGAAAGCATTTGATAAGGTCCCACATAGGAGATTAGTGGCAAAATTAGAGCACATGGTATTGGGGGTAGGCTACTGACATGGATATAAAATTGGTTGGCAGACAGGAAACAAAGAGTAGGGATTAACGGGTCCCTTTCAGAATGGCAGGCAGTGACTAGCGGGGTACCGCAAGGCTCGGTGCTGGGAAAGCAACTATTTACAATATACATCAATGATTTAGATGAAGGGATTCAAGTAACATTAGCAAATTTGCAGATGACACAAAGCTAGGTGGCAGTGTGAACTGTGAGGAGGATGCTATGAGGATGCAGGGTGACTTGGACAGATTGGGGGAGGGGGAGTGGGCAGTTGAAGTTTAATGCGAATGAATGTGAGGTTATCTACTTTGGTAGCAAAAACAGGCAGATTACTATCTAAATTGTGTCAAGTTGGGAAATGGGGAAGTACAATGGGATCTGGGGGTCCTTGTACATCAGTCTATGAAAGTAAGCATGCAGGTACAGCAGGCAGTGAAGAAAGCGAATGGCATGTTGGCCTTTATAACAAGAGGAATCGAATATAGGATCAAAGAGGTCCTTCTGCAGTTGTACAGATCCCTAGTGAGACCACACCAGGAGTATTGTGGGCAGTTTTGGTCCCCTAATTTGAGAAAGGACATTCTTACTATTGAGGGAGTGCAGTGTAAGTTTACAAGGTTAATTCCCGGGATGGCGGGATGTCATATGCTGAGAGAATGGAGCAGCTGGGCTTGTACACTCTGGAGTTTAGAAGGATGAGAGGGTATCTCATTGAAACATAATTGTTAAGGGTTTGGACACACTAGAGGCAGGAAATATGTTCCTGATGTTGGCAGAGTCCAGAACCAGGGGCCACAGTTTAAGAATAAGGAGTAAGCCATTTAGAACGGAGACGAGGAAACACTTTTTCTCACAGAGAGTGGTGAGTCTGTTGAATTCTCTGCCTCAGAGGGCGGTGGAGGCAGGTTCTCTGGATGCTTTCAAGAGAGAGTTAGATAGGGCTCTTAAAGATAGCGGAGTCAGGGGATATGGGGAGAAGGCAGGAACGGGGTACTGATTGGGGATGATCAGCCATGATCACATTGAATGGCGGTGCTGGCTCGAAGGGCCGAATGGCCTACTCCTGCACCTATTGTCTATTGACACAAAACGTCACATATTCCTTTTCTCCAGAGGCGCGGCCTGACCTGCTGAGTTACTCCAGCATTTTGTGTCTGTCACCCATATTCCTTTACTCCCTTAACATCTAAACATCAATCAATTTCTGTTATTTCTGAGGGGCAGACTTCGTCAATAGAGAAATTCAAAGCTTCACTATGAATATAGACATTTCTTCTCGCTTCAGTCCCAAGTGGCTGATCCCTTATTGTGAGACTCCAACCCCTGCTTCTGGGTATCTCAGTAAAAAAGAAACATAATTCACCCATTTATCCTGTCAAACATAGAACATAGAATAGTTCAGCACAAGAACAATGTATGTGCCAAATACAATTCCAGATCCATAGTTGTCTACCTGCACATAATCCATATCCCTCCATTCTCTACATATCCATATGTCTATCCAAATGTCTCTAAAAAGCCACTACCATATCTGCCTCAACCACCACAACTGGCAGCACATTCCAGGCACTCTAGGTAAAAAACTTTCCCCTAACATCTCCTTTAAGCTTTGCCCCTCTAAAGCTACGTCCTCCAGTGTTTTTTCCATACTGGGAAAAAGGTTCTGACTGTCCACTGTATCAATCCCTCTCATCATTTTATATACTTCTATCCGGTGTCCCCACAAACTTTGGCTTTCAATGTTTCTCCAGGAATCAATCCATGGATCCTTTTTTGTTGTATTCCCTCTTTTGCAAGTATATGTTTCGTAAACTAGAGCCCTGGTCTATACATAGTACTGCAGACGGAATCTCACTGGGCTCATCCATATTTTCAGGAAAACCCACAAATCCCTCTGCACATCACTATTCTGTATTCTCTTCGCACATAAATAATATTATATTTTTCTGTTCTTCCTACAAAAGTGGTAGCTGACTACCTGACATTTCTCCATATTATACCGAAGTTTCATATTGTTTTCTGTTCATTAACATGTACATATCCTTTGGCAAATTATAATGTCGTTCATCCCTTTTGCTTGTCACCTGTTTTTATATCATCAGCAGATTTGATTCAATCCATACATCGGAATTGTTAATGCAGATTGTAAACAGTCTTCCCACTTATCTTAAGCCTATCGCCTCTAGTTTTAGAATCCTCTACCCTGAGAAAACGACTGTGAGCATTTGCTTTATCCATGTCCCTCATGATCTTGTACACCCCAATAAGGTTGCCCCCTCAGCCCCCTATGGTTCATAGAAAAAAGTACCAGCCTGTCCAACCTCTCATGACAGCTCATACCCGCAAGCCCAAGTGAGGTGTTTCCGATACCTACATGTGAGCTGGAGAAGGAAGAGATGTTCTTAAATCCTATTTTGGGGAAAGATCTGAAGGGACTGTGGCACACCACGTTTCATCACAGCGTTAAGTGTTATCGTCTGCATTGACAAAGGGCCTTGGGCCTAAAATGTTACCTCTGTTTATCCTTTCAGGAATGCGTGTGGATCTGCAAATATTCACCACAATCGCTCCACTCTTTCCACTGTGGACGGCTTGATTGTGAACATGTAAAATCTTTTCGCTGACTGGATAACAAGCAACAAAAACCTGAAACCCTCTTCTCTACAACTAGAGAGTTGTCGTGAACTACTATCTACCACATTGGAGACCCGTGGACTATCCTTAATCAGACTTTACTGGACTTTATCTTGCACTAAAAGTTATTCCACTGATCATGTATCTGTACAGGGTGGACGGCTTGATTGTAATCATATACAGTCTTTTCCACTGACTGGTTAGCATACAACAAAAAGCTTTTCACTGTACCTCGGTATACGTGACAACAAACTAAACTAAACAGCATTTCACGATATCTCGGTACACGTGGCGATAATAAACTAAACGAAACTGCTCATTCTTTGAATCAAACTATTACCATCATTACAAGAACTTGCACTCTGATCTATCATAATGCAGGTCCTTTTTGCAGGAAAACCTCACAAACTCTACACCTGTCTCGCTACTAATTCTGACCTTGTCGGGATGGATCTCCTTGCTCACTGCCGTGTAGATGTGACAGGGGCTTCAAAATCTGATTGCTGACACGATGAATCAGGATCATTAGGTTCTTGTTCTTCCTGGCATACTTTGTTTCATGCAGTGCCTCTGAAAGCATGTCCCACTGTGTTTGGGACCCTTCCAAGGACCGCCCAACAATAGCCCCAGTCAAGCATTCATACATTTTCATGACGTCAATAGGTCTTCTGGCTCAGCTTTCCTTCAGAAGGAAATCTCTGCCAGCATTAATTCTCTGTCACAGCCAGGTCTCGCCACCTGTGCTTTCAGACACAGATGTGACAATCGTGGTGGAGGGGCAAAGAACATTATTGGCAGACGGATCATAGAAACATAGAAAACAGGTGCAGGAGTGGGCCATTTGGTCTTTTGAGCCAGCACCGCCATTCAATATGATCATAGCTGATCAGAATCAAGACCCTGTTCCTGTTTTTTCACCATATCGCTTGATCCCGTTAGTTCTAAGAGCTATATCTAATTCTCTCTTGAATACATCCAGTGAATTGACCTTCACTGCCTTCTGCGGCAGAGAATTCCACAGATTCGCATCTCTCTGGGTGAAAACGTTTTTCGTTATCTCAGTCCTAAATGGCCTACCCCTTATTTTTAAACCTGTGATCGGTCTGGTATCTCTTCCTCAGCTGGGACTTTCCAACCGGGAGTCTTGCTGGACTTAGTTAAAACTGTAGAGGGGGGGGGGGGGGGGGGGGGGGGAAGGAAGGAAAGAAGACAACGCAGCTATTAACATGAAGGATCAACAAGATCAAAACAGACAAAGCATGGAGTGACAAATATTTTTAGCAGGTAACTTCCAAGAATGACTTTGAAGAAGCAAGCTGGAAAGGGTGCGGGGAAGATTTACGAGGATGTGCCAGGACTCGAGGGTCTGAGTTATAGGGCGAGGTTGAGTAGGCTGGTTCTCTATTCCTTGGAGTAACAGGATAATGAGGGGTGATCTTGTAGAGGTGTACAAAATTATGAGAGGAATAGATCGGGTAGATACACAGAGGCTCTTGCCCAGAGTAGGGGAATCATGACATAGATTTAAAGTGAGGTTGTAAAAATTTAACAGGTAACTTTTTCACACAAAGGGTGGTGAATGTATGGAATGAGCTGCCGGTGCAGGTAGCTGAGGCAGGTACTATCGCAATGTTTAAGAAACATTTGGACATGTATACGGTTAGGACAGGTTTTGAGGGATATGAACTAAATGTAGGCAGGGACTAATGTATATGTTGGTCGGTGTGGGCAAGTTGGGCCGAAGAGCCTGTTTCCACGCTGTATGAAGCCTGTTTCACTCTATTACTATAAGGAATTCACATGTTCACCTTGTGACTGCGTGGGTTTCCTCCAGGTCCTTCGGTTTCCTCCCACATCCCAAAGATTTGTAGGTTGACTGGCCTCTAGTGTGTAGCGGGATACCTCGTGTGATCAGGTGGTCGGCATGGACTCGATGGGCTGAAGGTCCTTTGTTCATGCTGTATCTCTAAACTACACTTGCCTCCTCACTTACTCCCCTTGACCATGAAATGAAATAGAAGCTTAGTTTGCTGTCCTAAATGCCACGGAATGGTATGTACGAACGTTTATGTCTCACACCCAAATCTCAATAATGTTTGAGGCTGCTGTTGTTCACCACCCCTGCTCCCTGCAAGCATAAATAATGTGGTACAAAATGTGAGAGAGATTCCAGGACCTGTTTACAAGCAGCAAGTACTTTTGTTTTGTGCACTGTGCCGGCATCTATAAAAGGTTAAAAGCTATATTGATGTATAGCAACCACTGGGGTTTGTGAAATGTTACATGTGTAACACTGCTCTTTTGTCCACAAAACAAAACATCAGTGACAACAATATGAATTGTAGCACACTATAAAAACACACTATAAAGTCGAACTGTGAATTCCATTATTGCTCTTTTGATTAATAAACTACTCATGAATCAGGAGAATGCGTAATAACTCAGAATCCATACGCGAGTGTAAGTTGTTTATTTTAGAAAACACACAAAGAGCACAAACATTTTCACCCAGAGAGTTGTGACTTTGTGGAATTCCCTGCCACAGAGGGCAGTGGAGGCCAAATCACTGGATGGATTTACGAGAGAGTTAGATAGAGCTCTAGGGGCTAGTGGAGTCAAGGGATATGGGGAGAAGGCTGGCACGGGTTATTGATTGGGGACGATCAGCCATGATCACAATGAATGGCGGTGCTGGCTCGAAGGGCTGAATGGCCTCCTCCTGCATCTATTTTCTATGTTTCTATGTTTCTAGTCTAAAATACATAGGAGTGTGTCAGGCTCAAGCTCAACCACAAATCTAACTAGAGACTAGATAACATGAGACACTCACCCAGATGCAGTAAAACATGACATCGATCAGGTCAACTAATACTGACTGATCCTCCTTATTAAGTATAATAAATCGTGCGCTTAAATAAGCATGAGCCAAGAGAGGCTTGCTTTTTCACACTTCTGTCCCTCTTGCCTGATGAGGGAGGGGAGAAGAGGGAGTGACCGGGGTGAGACTCATCCTTGCAAGCGGAGTCAATGGTTGATTTGAGTGATGGTCTGATCTGCGTCCACAAGTTCTTGGATGGGGCTGGGGTGTTTAGCTAATCTTCACAATCCGTTTCACAAGATTCACTGAATACACTGGCATCCAGATTTAGAACTGTTACACAAATAAATCTATCCACTTATCTTCTAATGAGATGTTAAACCCGCGTGTCCATAAACCATCCATCTCCTTCAGCACAAACAATCTCTTTAATTAATAGTAGCATCTCCATGCTCCAGTTATGTACTCTATAGCAAGACTAGAGCAAGTATTAAGTGGTAGTAGTAGTAGAATTAGGCCATTCGGCCTATCAATTCTACTCCGCCATTCAATCATGGCCGATCTATCTCTAACCCCATTCTCCTGCCTTCTCCCCATAATCTCTGACACCCGTACTAATCATGAATCTATCCACGTATCTCTGCCTTAAAAATATCCACATACTTGGCCTCCACAGCCTTCTGTGGTATTCCTCGCATTAGCACGGTGGGAGCCTCAGACCTTCAAAGAACCAGGTTTAGCCGTGGATGTTGGAAAGAATTGTGATGATTGACCCAGTGGTTATTTTTGCCAGTATTTTATGGTCTAATTGTTGGATGTTGTGTTTGCTGCCAAATCCTGACTGCCCTCGGCTTCCCAAACCATTACGTGTTTCACTGGGCAGAGGGTGTTGCATCGTAACCTCAGTGAGTTACTGCACTCAGTAGTACTGCAATCTCAGCGTAGAGACTATATGAGAACACATGCTGTAGATACACTGCAGTGACGGTGAACAACCTCCCATGGACATACGGTGTAGGAAGGAACTGCAAATGCTGGTTTACACCAAAGATAGACACAAAATGCTGGAGTAACTCAGCGCATCAGGCAGCATCTCCAGAAAAAAAGAATAGGTGAAGTTTCGGGTCGAGGCTGAGAGTCAGGGTAGAGTGAAACTAGAGGTATGTAAAGGTACAAAGAACAGATGAATGAAAGGTATGAAAAGAACAAATCAAAGTCAGCAACGATGATCAAGGAATGGTGGAGCCCACAATGGTCCATTGTTGGCTGTGGAAAAAGTGATAGCGAGTGGATACAAACAGTGAAACTCAGCAGGATGACAGTGAAACTAGGAGGTTGACGAGGGTGGGGAGGGATGGAGAGAGAGGGAATGCAAGGGTTACTTGAAATTAGCGAAGTCAATATTCATACTTACATGGACATTGAATAGGATTGCCCATTTTGTGGTCTGAACTCATGTCTGTTAAGCAAATGCTCCCAGGGCGTAATTTAGTTTAGTTTAGTTTAGTTCATTATTGTCACATGTGTTGAGGTACAGTGAAAAGCTTTTTTGATGCATGCTATTATAGTAAATATTATCTTCTGTATTAAATGTATCTTATATAATCTGATTTGTATTTAAATGTAGTTTGTTAGTGTGGCCGTTCTAGGTTACAGGCCATTTGGTCACAGACCACATGCTTTTTCGTTAGGACACATTACTTAGCTCTACTATAACACAAAGGGCTCAGAGTTTACACTGACATCTGTTTATATTAGTCTAAGATAGCAAGGCGTCTCGGGGTCTGTGAGCCAGTCTTTAGCTACGTTTAATTATATTCATGTTGGGATAAGAGGAAAGAGAAGGGCAAAAGTTGGTTGGGTGAGGAGTATGTGACCTTTGTATGTTGGATTTCTTATGTTTATAAAAACTGAGGTGACCAGGCTTTGAGAAAGACTAGTGGGTCTGGAGATGTAACAATCCTTTGAATAATGTTGTCAGTGTGATGGCAAAGTCGTAAAGAGGCCCAAAGATGAAGCTGGAATGCCATCCCCTAGAGATAACAAGAAAGGGGGAGGGAGTGTATGATGGCCAAGAGACAATTATCATTAATCAAGTGAGACATTTTTATGACCCTTGCTGTGCTGGGAAGATAGTAGATGTGAGTTTTCAAAAGACAGAGTCAATTTCTATTTTAAAGTGTATAATGTAAGATAATGTTAGTTTAAATATAATTTATAAAGAAGATCATATGGGAAATATATATTGTATTTTAATTAGGAGTAAATACATTAGATCTTTGTGTTTAGATCTGTAGTTTAAGAAGTTACATTATTTCCCAAGATGTATAGGTTTAATGGGAACAATGTCTTGATAATATAAATTGTGTGATCACTTTATCTATTGTATTTTGAGAAGTGGGTTCTGGGAATTGTCTATTTTTCGTGAATTTCACTTTGTTGGAATAAAATCTGAACAAAGGAGTTAAACGCACATTGCAGGGGAAGGGGCCACAAGGAGTCATGTGACACCTACATCAGTTGCAAATGTGGAAATGTACTGGGAAGGAGGGGATAAGTGGGAGCAAGTGATTGGCTGGTAATAAGGTAGTGTTAGCAAATGATTGGATATGGAAATGTAACAGGGGTAGGGCATGCTGATTTGAAAATGGCATAAAAAGCGATGACCCTTTGTTCGGAGAGTGAGAGAGGGAGAGAGAGCACATGATTTGATGCTGGGGTGAAAACCAACTTTTGTTTGCAAATAAAAGTTTAAACTTCTTGAAGAATTCTCCACGTGATCTGAATTAATTTGAGTATTGAAAACCACAACACTATCCATTCAGCAGTAAGACTATGCACAATTACAATAAAGCCGTCCACAGTGTACACACACAGAAAATAGGGTATAACATTTAGTGCAAGATAAAATCCAGTAAGTCTGATTAAAGGTCTCCAATGAGGTAGATGGGAGGTCAGGACTGCTCTCTCGTTGGTGAGAAGACGAATCAGTTGCCTGATAATAGCTAGGAAGAAACTGCCCCTGAATATGGAGGTGTGCATTTTCAAACTTCTGTACCTTTTGCCTGATGGGAGAGGGGAGGAGTGGGAGTGACTGGTTTGAGACTGGTCCTAGTTTTGTTAGCCATGCATCATGGTCTAGAATTTCCCAGACCAGTTACAAAGGTCCTCGGCACGGTTCATCCCGAACACCAGCATAACAGAGGATTCTTTGATTAATGGCTCTTCCCAGGGACACGCTTGGAGATGGGCATCAAGTGTTGCTGGAAGCATTTCGTCATCAATTTGTTGAAAGAACACTCTTTTGTTTGGCCGAAACTTGTTAGACTCCCAGCTCAACGAGATCTCTGTCAGGGAATCTTGCTGACCACCCAGCCCAGACTGTGAGAGTACGTGCAGAGGGACGCACTGAAGGTCGGAGCAGCCAACGTCAATGCTCTATGAGGGAAGATCACAATCAAGAGTCCTTCCACTGCTGGACATTGAGTTCAGTGTCCAGTGGAGCACCCTTCAAATGTGGGAAGAAATATAGACGGGTGCGTGGATAGGAGGGGTTTAGAGGGACATGGGCCAAGGGGGGGGATAGAGGTGGGATTAGTGCAGATGGTGCATCTTGGTCAGTGTGGGTAAGTTGGGCCAAAGAGCTTGTTTCATATATTACAGGAGCAGAATTAGGTCATCCGGCCTATCAAGTCTGCTCTGTCATTCAATCATGGCTGATCTATCTTTCCCTCTCAACCCTAATCTCCTGCCTTCTCTCCATTACCACTGACACCCGTACTAGTCAAGAATCTGTCAATCGGTGCCTTAAAAATACCCAGTGGCTTGGCCTGCTGCCCATGCTGTTTGACTCGGTGACTACATCACTCCAGGGGGGCACATGAGTGGCAAGGGTGACTTGATTCAACATAAGTGCGAACACCACTGAGTATGACACTAATGTATCGATGCTGAGAATGTCTGAAGAGTTTCTGCAAACTTTTATTTTGCATATTTGTTATAAATTCTGAATAATGTTTATTTTTAGAAATAAATAAAAATCTGTGTTTTAGGAGTTGACTACATTAAAAGAAGAGGCATCTGGCACAATGCTTCCAAAAATGGCCAATTATCCCTCCCAACCCAACCTCTATGCCCTTAAAAAACCCATTTCCACTCCTTGGGATGATTTAAGAGTCATCTTTAAAATCAGTTTGATCTTCTGACTTCAAGCTCAGATGTTTTGAAAAGCATAAATTACACCCCCCCCCCCCCTCCCCCCGCCAGCCACTGTTTGATAGAACAACGTAAATGTTGACACTTACCGGGGTCTGATTTGGAGAAGGTATCCACATCAAGGAGGTTCCTATGGAGGTAGAAAGGAATAATTTATACACTTACACTTTATTATTTCCACTGATTGCAAAGGACATCCAAGTTTATTCCTGCAGTATTGTAAGAAATGAGAGAGTGTGGATGTGTTATTTCTACCATTCACACAGCACGTGCAATTTGTTTTACCGGAGAATCTGCCTGATGCGGCCAAATCTGCCTTCATCCCACAAATACTGACGTGCTAAAGATTTTCAAAGAAAACGCGTGAAAATTCATGTGTAGGAAGGAACTGCAGATGCTGGTTTATACCGACATCACCAGAACAGAGACACATTAATGTTCTGGAGTAACCCAGTGGCAGGCAGCATCTCTGGACAAAAAGGGTGGGTGACGTATCGGGGTTGGGACCCTTCTTCAGATTCAGTTTTACACCCAGTTCGAAGAAGGGTCCCGACCTGAAACGTCACCCATCATTTTTCTCCAGAGGTGCTGCCTGACCCACTGAGTTATTTCAGTCCTTTAGTGTCTATCACTGTTCTGGTGATGTTGGTTCAGGGCTAAATATTAGCCTCACCGCTGGGACTAACTGCTCCATTTTATGTCAGGTCTTGAGAGAACAATTGGGTCTTCAGTTTACATGACATCCATTAAAAGAAATGCCTCAAATAGTGGGGAACGGGGCGCATTATGGGCGGCACGGTGTCGCAGAGTCGTTGTCTTACAGCGATTATAGTGCCTGAGACCCGGGTTCGATCCCGACTATTGGTGCCGTCTGTACATAGTTTGTACATTCTCCCCGTGACCACAAAGGTTTTCCCAGAGATCTTCGGTTTCCTCCCACACTCCAAAGATGTACAGGTTTGTAGGTTAATTGGCTTGGTATAAATGAATACATCGTCCCTAGTGTAGCATAGTGTTAATGTGCAGGGATCGCTGGTCGGTGCACACTCGATGGGCCAAAGGGTCTATTTCCATGCTGTATCTCTAAACTAAACAAAATATCCTCTCAATCTGGCGTTGTGTGCATGCACACATTCTCTGATGTGTATATTTTAAAGCTCAGCAAGATGTAAACAGGTGTGGATGTGAATGTCGAATCGTATTTATATTCTGCAGTCTCAGGTAGAGAATGGCAATTTCTCTAAGGCCAAGTCAATAGATATTTTGAAGGCTGAGATCGACAGATTGTTTATTGCTAAGGTTGTCAGGGGTTATAGGGAGAAGGCAGGAGAATGGGGTTGAAAGGGAAAGATAGATCAGCCATGATTGAATGACGGAGTAGACTGGATAGACAAAATGGCCTAATTCTGCTCCGATAACTTATGATTATCAACAACCAGCCATGTATCAATTTGTGGTGGAAGGAACTGCAGATGCCCGTTTACACTGAAGATAGACACAAAATGCTGGGGTAACTCAGCGGGACAGGCAGCAGCCCTGGAGAAAAGGAATGGGTGACATTTCGGGTCAAGCCTGAAGAAGGGTCTCGACCCGTATCGTCACCCATTCCTTCCATCCAGAGATGCTGCCAGTCCCGCTGAGTTACTACAGCCATGTATCAATTTTGTAAGTCCCATTCTCTCTCAGAAAGTACTCAGCTTTTTCCAAGTTCCTCAACTTTCAATATTTGAAATTCCAACTTGCTCTATTGTCCCCAGGTGAACTCTAATGATCTCCTGATGAGACATTCTGAAATAATATCATTCACCACCAGAATAATGCTGCAACTGCACTGATATTAAAAGGCACAAGCTTTGTTCTCTCACACTAATTGCCAGCACCGTTTTATTATACCAATTTAATCACAACAGCTCTTTGCACATCATGAACAGCACAGGCGCCAGCATTGTGAATGACAAGACTGTAGCAGTGGGGACCAAATCCCTGGAGAAACAGAATGATTAAAAACATTTCTTCCAGCCATTCGTAGGGAAGGGAGAGAACAATATTATCTCTAAGGATGTTTATGACCAAAAATAAATGGTCGGTTATTTGCAAAGAGGGAAAATAAACTTCAAGGCAAAGAAAGATAAAGAGTTTTTCTTTCAGTGGGGGGGGGGGGGGGGGGGGGGGGGGGGGGGGGAGCAGCAGTGAGGAACCTAAACTATTTAACTCTCTCACAATGTGACTCCGCACTAACTCCACTGACTTTCAGACAGATTATCCAGAGAGAAGGTGAAATTAATGCTGGCTGTTCTTGTATCTGTTTTAAAGCCAGGGAGACAGATTTCACAGATAGACACAAAGTGCTGGAGTAATTCAGCAGGTCACGGGCCTGTCCCGACATTTGGGCAACTGCGGAGCGTCAGTGACTGACACCCGTAAAACCGTCAAGTTGCACGACATACACGCTGACGTATGCTGTCATGCGGGTGACGACCGGTTAGGGTTGAGGCTGTAAAATATTCTTCCTTCAAGGTCTGGATTTTTAAACATTAATATATTAAAATTAATACAATAAAATCAATTGTGCATATGAAAAGATGTCTGCGTCGTTCAGTTTTATTTATAGACTAGGCTACGTGGGACCCATTGGGTCCCATGTTCACACGGGAGGGCTGGTCCCCCAACACAATAGTCCACCTCTCCACCAATTCCAATATTGGCGGCCAGTGGAGGGCGGGGACTTTCCGGAGTGCTAGTATGGGTGTTGTGGGCTGAAGGGACTGGTTTCCAGAGGGCTAGTATGGACATTGTGGGCAAAATAGATTCTTGTGCTGGCAGCTCAGTCACTCAAGCCTGGTGTGCTGGCAGCTCACTCACTCACGGCTGATGGGCTGGCAGTTGACTCACGGCTATTCCTTGAAATTCCATTTCAGGCAGAGTGCATGCCATCAAATTCAAATGAAGTTTCCCACCATTTCACGCAGGGTGCAATCACGGGTGGAAAACCCGGGGGAAAACCCGGGGGGGCCAGAGGGGACATGTCCCCCCCATGTTTTGAGAGGTGGGCGATATCCCCGCCAGGTTAACCTGCCTGGGCTTGCGGGAAATATGGCCAGGGCAGAGAAGCAGCGCTGGTATCCCGTCAGTCCAGACAGGGCTGTAGTTAACAAAGATCTTATAGCGGAGCTATAAGATCTTTGGTAGTTAACCCGGTGAGACAGGCACAGTTGAGCTGCATTTAGCGCTGGATTGAGCCTCCGAAGCCTCGCGCGCGTGTGTGAGTGTGCGCATGTGCGCGCGACCGCCAACAAATTGTGTCCCCCGTCCCCTCCATGTTTTTGATAGCGAGTTCCGCTCTTGGGCGCAATATAGATGAAGGACCTCTCCCTCCCCCATCTGGCAGAGACTGAGCCACGCCCACACATCCAGGTTTTATACACTCCCACAAGAAGGGGCGTGGCCTACATGGCAGTGATTGACAGGAGAGAGAATCTCAATACTAATAACTCTTTTATTTTTCATTGATGGGGAAAATCCTCTTGTCCTGCGCAGCGGAGGGGGACTCTGAGTAAGATGGCCAAAAATCACATCTGTAAGTGGTAGCTTTTTTTCTAAAAATATGCAGTGCAAACAGGAAATGGACAAGATGAAACTTTTAATTATATAGATGCATTGGTCCCTATTGGTCCCTATATAGATGTATTGGTCCCTACCAGTGCCCTTGCCCTTCCTTCTCCACTCCCCTCTCTTCCCCCCCTTCTTTCTCCATTCTCCCCACTCCACTCTTCTCCCCCTTTATCCCTACCCTCACATCCCCTTTTCCTCCTCTCCCAAAGTCTGCATTTATCCCATAGTCAATGTTACTAAAACAGATAATGTGGCCTTTGTGCAGTACTATTGGTGGGATCTAGCTGTCACAGGCTGGGTTCACAAATGAGGGGTGTTGGGGAAAGTGGGGGGGGGGGGGGGGGGGGGGGGGTGGGATAATGGGAGAAGGGAGGGAGAGGAGGAGAAGGGGATGTGAGGGGAGGGGGGAGTGGAGAAGGGGGAGAAGAGTGGAGCGGGGAGAAGGGAGGAAGAGGGGGAGAGGGTAGGGGAGAAGGGTAGGGGTGAGTGGAGGAGGAAGGATAGGGGCAGGAGGGGGGGAAGAGAGGAGAGGGGAGTTCAGTCTACACTCACTGAATCCATCCCTGTGAAAGTGATAGGAGAGACGGTGCTCGCATCTGGAAGCGGACCAATACATCTATAAATAAAACTCAACGACTCAGACATCTTTTAATTTGCACAATTGATTTTATTGTATTAATTTTAATATATTAATGTTTAAAATCCATGCATTGAAGGAAGAATATTTTACAGCCCATCTGTGGTCCCTAACCCCAACCCTAACCCTAACCGGGCGTCACCCACGGGACGGCAAACGTCACGTCAGGGCGCACGACATGTTGAGACACCCAAATGTCGCCCCAGGATATTGAACATTCCAAACTCCTGGGGCGACAGGGAAGCACCGTGCATCACTGCATGGGTCACCGCGCCTCACCGCACGTCACGCCCGCCCACGTCACGACCACGACGCAATTACCTCTTTTTAGGCTGTTGCCTAAATGTCTTCCAAATGTCGCCCAAGTGGGACAGGCCCTTCAGGCAGCACATCAGTCACCCATTGATTAAATGAGCTTGAAATCTGTCCAAATGTAGAAACAAAGAACTGCAGATGCTGGTTATTTACCAAAGATAGACAAAATGTGCTGGAGTGACTCAGTGGGCCAGCTAGCTTCTCTGAAGGAACAAGATGGGTGACGTTTCGGGTCGGGACCCTTCTTCAGGCTGAATGTAGGGAGTGGGGGAAGAGGGGTGAAAAGCTGGACACCAGTCACAGATTACCTCATGCAGGGTGGTGCCTGGTGGGACCATTGTTGGCTAAGAAAGGTGTGATCTCAAGAGAAACAATGTGGAGGACCGAGGAACTGGTAAAACAAATAGGGTGGAGAAAGGCCCGAAACGTTGCCTATCTCCTTCGCTCCATAGATGCTGCTGCACCCGCTGAGTTTCACCAGCATTTTTGTGTACCTTTCTTTAGAGGGTGGTGAATTTGGGGAATTCTTTGCCACAAAAGGCTGTGGAGGCTAAGTCATTGGATACATTTAAGGCAGAGATAGATAGATACTTGATTGGTACAAGTGTCAGAGGTTATGGGGAGAAGGCAGGAGAATGGGGTTCGGAGGGAGAGATTGACCTGCAATGATTGAATGGCGGAGTAGACTTGATGGGCCGAATTCTACTCCTGTCGCTTATTAACCTCTTTTAACCTCTGAATCTATGATTTTCTATGTGGCATTTATCTGGTGTTTCCTTATCGTGAGAAGTGAGCCATTTATGGATTAGGATGAGGAGAAATCTGTTCACACAAAGTTCAGTGAATGTTTGCAGTTACATGGACTGCTGTGGTGTTCAATCAATTAGTTCACGTCAAAATGGAGAGTGACAGAGTTCTGCATATTAAGGGAATCGAGGGTTAGTGCAGGAGAATGGCACAAAGGTCAGAGATCAGCCACGATCCAGCTGAGCGGCGGAGCAGCCTTGGGGCACCAAACAGGTCCTATTTCCTGTCTTCATGTCCTTACTACTGCCCAGCTGATAGCGATGTAGCACAACAAAACTTCCTCCTCCATTCTGGCCTGAAGCCATTCCCCTTCCCTCTGTCAACAAAATAGAGAGAGTACAGAGGAGATTTACTAGAATGTTGCCTGGGTTTCAGCAACTAAGTTACAGAGAAAGGTTGAACAAGTTAGGGCTTTATTCTTTGGAGCGCAGAAGGTTAAGGGGGGACTTGATAGAGGTTTTTAAAATGATGAGAGGGATAGACAGAGTTGACGTGGAAAAGCTTTTCCCACTGAGAGTAGGGAAGATTCAAACAAGGGGACATGACATGAGAATTAAGGGACTGAAGTTTAGGGGTAACATGAGGGGGAACTTCTTTACTCAGAGAGTGGTAGCTGTGTGGAATGAGCTTCCAGTGAAGGTGGTGGAGGCAGGTTCGTTTTTATCATTTAAAAATAAATTGGATAGTTATATGGATGGGAAGGGAATGGAGAGTTATGGTCTGAGCGCAGGTATATGGGACTAGGGGAGATTATGTGTTCGGCACAGACTAGAAGGGTCGAGATGGCCTGTTTCCGTGCTGAAATTGTTATATGGTTATATGGTTATAACACACTGGGAATCAGAAGAAACCGTAGGAATCACAATACATCCGAGCTCAGGAATCGCTCTCCAAAGAATAGAGAATTGAGCAGATCATCTGTTTTATGTGCAGGAAGGAACCACCGAAGATCGACATAAAGTGCTGGAGTAACTCAGCGGGTCAGGCAGCATCTCTGGAGAAAAGGAATCAGTGATGCTTCGGGTCAGGACTATTTTTCAGACTGAGAGTCAGGGGAGAGGGAAATTAGAGGTATGAAAAGGTTCAGGGTTTTTTTTTATTGTTGCGGTCGAGGAAGAAACAGAGGGCGTTAAGGCCTTCCTGGTGGAGGATGTTGCTGTTGAGTGACTGAACGTCCATGGGGAACGGGGGCCTGGAAAATGGATGCCTTAACCTTTACATACCTCCAGTTTCCCTCTCCACTGACTCTCAGCCTGAAGAAGAGTCCCGACCTGAAACATCACCGATTCCTTTCCTCCAGAGATGCTGCCTGACCTACTGGGTTGCTCCAGCTTTTTCTATCTATCATCTGTATTATGTGTTGGATAATTGCTGGTTGGGCCTCCAGGAGAACTACCTGATCCTTTGTGAACAGCGCAATGCAATCGTTTGTGTTCACTGCAAGGTTAACCTCTAATGTAAAGAACAGCACCTCTAACACTGCGGTTCTTATTAATGCTGTGGACAGGTGCTATAGACCTGCACGGGAAGGTAGATGCTCCCACCCCCACGAGTCTACAGCAGATGGGGCTCGTCAGCCTGGGAAGGCAGTCCATCTGGGAGAGGGAAAACTCTGATTTAAAACCTCCACTGCCTTGTGGCCATATCCAGTCATGGAAAAGGCTCCAGGATTAAACCTCAAGAAAATCCGGAGTCGGACACCTAAGGCAGTTCATCGTTGTCTAGAACCTCGCTCTGGCAGCTCCTGCGACGGTGCTGGTGCCAAACTGTAAGGCCCTGCTGTTCCTTTGGATCGATCAGCGACGTGAAGAGGGGGGACGTGCTACATGGGCAACAGCCTGACCTCCATATGACATCGCCCAAGCTTGCATCCGACCACACATCACCTGCAAACTAGGATGCATCACCCATAGACAGTCATGACCGAGGGGGGGGCTACTACTCTTAGTAATGCCACAAGTTGTTGGGCAGCTGGTAGAGCTACTGCCTCACAGTTGTGGGTACTCGGGTTCAATCCTGAACTCAGAAGCTGGCTGTGTAGAGCTCACAAGTTCACAAGTTATAGGAGTAGAATCAGGCCGTTCGGCCCATCGAGTCTACTCCACCATTAAATCATGTCTGATATCTGCGTCTAATCCCATTTTCCTGCCTTCTCCCCATCACCCTTGACACCCGTACTAATCAAGAAATTCTATCTCTGCCTTAAAAATATCCATTGACTAATTTATGTTGGCCCGTGATCATGTTGGTTTTCTCTTGGTGCTCTGGGTTCCTCCCCCATCCTGAAGACGTGTATGTTTATGTAGATTACTTGGTTTCTGTAAATTGTCTCTAATGTGTGTAAAGGAGTGGATGAGTAAGTGGGATAACGTCAAATAAACATGAACAGATGATTGATGGTTGGTGTGGACATGGTGAACCGAAGGACCTGTTTCCATGCTGTATCTCTAGACTAAACCAAACTAAGATAAGAAAGTGGGGGAAGACTGCTTCCCCATCCAACAAAATCACAGCCTCACCACCTCCTTTCCTCGCATGCAGTGGCTTGCAAAAGTTTCACACCCCTTGAACTTTTCCACATTTTGTCACGTTACAACCACAAACGTAAATGTATTTTATTGGGATTTTATGTGATAGACCAACACAAAGTGGTGCATAATTGTGAAGTGGAAGGGAAATGATACATGGTTTTCAAATTTTTTTACAAATAAAAAACTGAAAAGTGTGGCAAGTATTCAGCCCCCCTGAGTCAATACTTTGTAGAACCACCTTTCGCTGCAATTACAGCTGCAAGTCTTTTGGGGTATGTCTCTACCAGCTTTGCACATCTAGAGACTGACATTTTTGCCCATTCTTCTTTGCAAAATAGCTCAAGCTCAGTCAGATTGGATGGAGAGCATCTGTGAACAGCAATTTTCAAGTCTTGCCAGAGATTCTCAATTGGATTTAGGTCTGGACTTTGACTGGGCCATTCTAACACATGAATATGCTTTGATCTAAACCATTCCATTGTAGCTCTGGCTGTATGTTTAGGGTCGTTGTCCTGCTGGAAGGTGAACCTCCGCCCCAGTCTCAAGTCTTTTGCAGACTCTAACAGGTTTTCTTCCAAGATTGCCCTGTATTTGGCTCCATCCATCTTCCCATCAACTCTGACCAGCTTCCCTGTTCCTGCTGAATAAAAGCATCCCCACAGCATGATGCTGCCACCACCATGTTTCACAGTGGGGATAGTGTGTTCAGGGCTGATGTGCAGTGTTAGTTTTCCGCCACACATAGCGTTTTGCATTTAGGACAAAAACTTCAATTTTGGTCTCATCTGACCAGAGCACCTTCCTCCACATGTTTGCTGTGTCCCCCACATGGCTTGTGGCAAACTGCAAACGGGACTTCGTATGGCTTTTTTTCAACAATGGCTTTCTTCTTGCCACTCTTCCATAAAGGCCCGATTTGTGGAGTGCACGATTAATAGTTGTCCTGTGGACAGATTCTCCCACCTGAGCTGTGGATCTCTGCAGCTCCTTCAGAGTTACCATGGGCCTCTTGGCTGCTTCTCTGATCAATGCTCTCCTTGCCCGGCCTGTCAGTTTAGGTGGACGGCCATGTCTTGGTAGGTTTGCAGTTGTGCCATACTCTTTCCATTTTCGGATGATGGATTGAACAGTGCTCCGTGAGATGTTCAAAGCTTGGGATATTTTTTTATAACCTAACCCTGCTTTAAACTTCTCCACAACTTTATCTCTGACCTGTCTGGTGTGTTCCTTGGGCTTCATGATGCTGTTTGTCCACTAATGTTCTCTAACAAACCTCTGAGGCCTTCACAGAGCAGCTGTATTTATACTGAGATTAGATTACACACAAGTGGTCTCTATTAACTAATTAGGTGACTTCTGAAGGCAATTGGTTGCACTGGATTTTATTTAGGGGTATCAGAGTAAAGGGGGCTGAATACTTTTGCACGCCACACTTTTCAGTTTTTTATTTGTAAAAAAAATTTGAAAACCATGTATCATTTTCCTTCCACTTCACAATTATGCACCACTTTGTGTTGGTTTATCACATAAAATCCCAATAAAATACATTTACGTTTGTGGTTGTAACGTGACAAAATGTGGAAAAGTTCAAGGGGTATGAAAACTTTTGTAAGCCACTGTATCTATGACGGGTGCCGGCAAGTCGCCGAAATAATAGCGTAAGTGGGACAGGCCCTTAATTCTCTCCATCATCTAAGTTTCCAAAAGATTACTGAGTGCATTCATAGATATGCTGAATAACAGATCACTTGGGCGGCACGATCACACAACGGTCGAGTGGCTGCCTTCCAGTGCCAGGGATTCTGGTTCGATCCTGAATATGGGTGCTGTCAGTACGGAGTTTGTATGTTACCTCGTGACCGCATGGTTTTTCTCCAGGTGCTCTGGTTTCCTTCCACAGTCCAAAGCCGTACAGGTTTGTAGGTTAATTGGCTTTGGTAAATTGTCCCTGGTGTGTAGGATAGTGCTAGTGTACGTGGATCGCTGATCGGCATGGACTCAGTGAGCCGAAGGCCCTGTATCCATGCTGTATTTCTAAACACTAAACTAGATCCCTCTGGAGAACAGAGTTTCAAAGGCTTGGAAATCTCTAGATAAAAATCAGGCACGGAAATCGCTCTCAAAACATGGAGGGGACACAATGCACACACACACTTCGGCCATGGGCCCTGTGGACGGTAACATCGGGAGCTGGCCTGGTTGGTGACTGACTCCGAACTCCATCAACAGCAGCTTCGTCCGCCCCGAATCGTGGGGCTTCAATCTGCCCGTTCGCGGGGGCTTCAACATCGGGAGCCTCGATCACCGCGACGCAGCAATTTGACCACAGGGCAGTGGAAGATCCCACGGCCGGCCGTGCAGGTCCAGGCGATGAAAGGCCCCGTGAATGGGCCGATTCAAGCTCCGCTCTGATCTTTGCTCCGTGGACGTCTCCCTCCTCCAATCACCAAGCTCGATCCCCAGTCCCACCCCCTTCTTCCGCCTCTGACCGACATCTCCCTCCTCCAATCATCGCGCTGAATCATCAGGCAGTGGGAGGGATCATCATGCCCCCCCCCCCCACTGCCTGTTGATTGACGTCTCTCTCGTCCAATCGGCGCCCTCAATCATCAGTCCCACCCCCAATGTCTCGCAGAAAGCGGATATTTTTGATAGATTTTTTTAACCGAGTTTTAAAATACGGATTACAAATCATGGGGGGGATCATCCCCCGCCTCTCAAAACATGGGGGGTAGGGGGATGTCCCCCCTGTCCCCCCTGGGATTGCCGCCCGTGGTAAAAGTTAAGCTCCTCAACTTCTCAATTCAATCTTGAGTGGCTGATTCCTATACTGAGAATGGACCCCACATAGTACCCAACAGTTTGAGGCGGTACAGGTGCCCAGAATGATCTCAGGGACAAGTGCTACAGTGCTGCCAGGAATGACAGCCTAAACTATGAAATATAAATTGTGTAGGATCAGAAAGGCATATTTAGCATATTTTTCATTTGGTTATGTATAAATTCCACAATCACTGGCATTAAATCGTTTGATGAAAGTCAATTATCTGCAGGTAAAGCCTCTGAGAAATGAAAACTAAATTAAATCTCTCAGTTAAAGGAATGACCAACATTTATTTCACCTTGCACTATTGTTGAATTCCCCAAATCACATTCCCGTAATCACAACCCCACTGAGGTTTGAACGGCACAGGATTTCAGTGAAGAACTCTGCGACAGCAATTCATTTCTACAGTAGCTTAATCCATTCATTTACTGTGTGGTGGAGGACAAAATTTCTCATTATTTTTGGTGTCCTTTCTAGCTTGCTAGTTTGTGTTTACCTAACAACCAACACAAATTAAATAACTTGCATATATATATATATATATATATTATTAATAACCTCAGATTTTAATAGCTTGGACCCATGACTTTTGCTCCACTTCTGCCAGCTAATGATCAAACTCGTTCAATGCTTCGAGAGAATCTTTGCTCATCGCTGCACCTCACAGAGTTAAATATCCTTCTGCCAGAGACTACTGGAACCCACGCACGAGATTCCATTCTGAGTTAATCATTATACTGAATTAAAGCAACCTGTTTTCAATTTAAAACCGTTGCAAGATGCACCTCAATATTTGACTGTTTATTGGTTAAACCGCAAACACGTCAAACACAAACCAACAACATTGCATAATCCAAAACACTCCACCTCCCCACATTTGCCGCCCACTCCCTAAACGACAGCCTTATCATAACACACAAACTATTAGCTTGCAAAGAAATACATGCTCACTTTCACACATTAAGGAATTTTATCTCATGACTAGTTATTACAAGCATTAAAAGATGCCAGGAATTGGACCCTTCGGTAGATTTCACTTTCTTCATATTGGCTGAGGATTCCTAGCATAATCCTTCTCTAATGTACACTCGGTAAAACTTCTTAGTGATTTTTTATTGTGTGTGTTATCGGACAGTTTTGTAGACTTATGTGAGGTCGATGCCTTTAACAGTGGGTTCCACATGATGGACTTCTTGTTTCCACCAGTCAACCCTCCATTGTAAGGGCATACAGTGGAAAGCCCATTGTTGAAGGCATCTTTCCCCCCAATACCGGACCTAAAAGTACGACAACCAGTCTTCACGTTCTCCAGAGATTTAGGGAACGGGAGAAGATAATGCGCCCTAAATATCTTCCACTCCAGACAGCAAAGTGAGCGGCACACAGGGGCAGCTGGCAGAGCCACTGCCTCACAGCGCCAGAGGTTCAATCCTGACCTCGGGTAGTGTCTGTTTGCAGTTTGCACATTCTCCCTATGACCGCATGGACTTCCTCCGGGCACTCGATTTCCTCCCACATCACCAACACGTACTTGGCCTCTGTAAGGCCACTTGCTTCCAGTGCATTGGGAATGGATACGAAAGTGGGATACCATAGAGCTAGTGGGAACGGGTGATGGATGGTATGTGTCAACTCGGTGAGCCGAAGGTCCTGCTTCCTTAGTTTAGTTTAGTTTTGATTAATTTAGCTGTATCTCTAAACTAAACTAAACTGAAATGAAATACAACTATCGGTGAGGAACATAATGGAGCGTTTCATAGCAAAATGTACCAAGTACACATTTTCTGATTCTGAATAATAATAAACTGTCGAGTCTTCCCAAGGTGTTGTGGAGCTACCTCAATGAAACACAGCGAAAGGAGGAGCTCACTTGATAACCTCAACGATATGCTGACATCTACACGCCTAGTTTTTGTTGTCCCATAGCTTAACTGCGTAGAATTATTGATTCTCATGTGGCATTGGGATTGGGTTTATTAGTCATATCCAAAGTCGGACTCGGATGTCGTCTATGGAAAATGATCTACCGACTGCCGGATCTGCCAACTCCGGGCCGGGAAGGAGTTCCAGAGTCCTGGCCACAGGGGGCTATTTTGACCCGCCGATCGGCCCAGAGGTCCCAATGAGGTAGAGATCAGCCAGTCTAGGCAACAAATTTGCATTTTGCATCAGGGGGGCTTCCGAGGTGGGTGGGTGATGGGGGGTTTCAAGTGCGCTCTCATAATTTTGTCCGGGTTAAAGGAGGAACTGGACCACCAGTTGCCGGAAAATCGGTGGTGGTCCTGTATCCCATAATAATACAGTGTGACATGAACTTCAATCTTTAGCAACTGGCAATGCCGTCCATGAGGCAGCTTCTCATTACCGCAGACTGAATCCAATAGTTTGCATGGGTGCTGAAATTGAGCAAAGGTTAAACAGCCCATGACACCACTGATAAATCACAGACTGGCACAGCTTGTGCCACTGCAGTGCTGAAATAGCCACTCACCGGAGGAGGAATACAAATGGGAATATTTCAGAAATCAATCTTCCAATACATTTAAGGCTCACACATGTTATTCATATAACAGACAGGCTTCATTTCAAACAGCTCTTTTCCATTCAATCAGCCTAAAATTATCATTACTGATATTGGCAAATGGACATTCAAAATGCAGTTTCAACCGAGGGAAGGCTTAGGTTTATTATTGTCACCAGTGCCAAGGTACAGTGAAAACCGTTGCTTTCAATGCTATCTAATCCAATGAGATAGAACTATACACTGCTCAGTCCATCACAGGCACTGACCTCCCCATCGACAGGGAATGCTGCCTTACACAGGCAGCCAGCATCGTCAGAGACCCACACGACACTGCTTTCATTTCACTCCTGCTATCAGGGAGAAAGTCTTAGGAGGAGCCGGAAAACTGTAACGTCCAGATTCAGGAACAGCTTCTTCCTAACAACCATCAGGCTATTGAACACTACAAACTCCAACTAAACTCCAAACTATGAACTGTCTTGGTTGTACTAGGGACTTTGGGTTTTGTTTTTGCACGATATTGTTTTTTTAATTTAATGTATTACATTTCTTGTTGTTTCTTATGGCATCTACTGAGTACTATGTTTATCTACCTGTTGTGTTGCTGCAAGGAAGAATTTCATTATTCTGTTTAGGGACATATGACAACACACTCTTGTCTCTTGGCTCTTGAATGCAATCATGCCAAACTCAAGTACAATAGGTAGAGCAAAGGGGAAGATACAAAGTGCTCAGTATAGTTCAGCAGAGGCCTCTAATATCACAGTTTGTAAATATCATAAAGTCACGTCACTACATAAAACAATTGCTGTCTGTTCTTTCCAGAATACAAGAGAGAAATTGAATTGTTAGAGAATCCTGCAGAACTAACTCTCAGCATCAGATGGTGGATATTGAGGAATAACTGCGGCATTTTACTGTGGAAACGAGGATTTCCAGAGCTAATCATATGGAAGAATCTAAACACTGTAGAGAAGGAGTATGGCAGCACAGTCGAGCAACGGTAGAGTTGCTGCCTTACAGGGCCAGAGGTCCGGGTTCGATCCTGACCACGGGCGCTGTCTGTACAGAGTTTGTACGTTCTCTCTGTGACTGCGTGGGTTTTCTGTGAGTGCTTCAGTTTCCTCCCACATTCCAAGGATGTGCAGGTTTGAAGGCTAATTGGCTTAAGCAAATTGTCCTTAGTGTCTAGGCTGATCATTAGTCAGCGCAGGTAGACAAAAATGCCGGGGAAACTCAATGGATGAGGCAGCATCTATGGCCCCCCCCCCACCCCCACATCAGTCTGAAGAAGGATCTCGACCCGAAACGTCACCTATTCCTTCGCTCCTCACCTGCTGAGTTTCTCCAGCATTTTTGTCTGCCTTCGAGTTTTCAAGCCTGCAGTTCTTTCTTAAACATTAGGCAGCGCAGACTCAGTGGTTCCACACTGTATCTCAAAACTAAACTGATAATCTGAAATCTTTGCAATGTGTACATCAAGCTTTTGACTTGTAACCAACTATTTTGGGATTGATAACACCACGTGGAAACAGGCCCTTTGGCCCACTGAGTCCATGCTGACCAGCAATCACCCCATACTCTAGCACTATCCCACACACGAGGGATAATTTACAATTTTACAGAAGCCAATTAACCTACAGAGCAGTTAGCAGCTATAGCTAAACCCATGCAGGCTTCCCTGTGGGTAAGTGCCTATGAATCACGTTGCTTCATGTATTTAGTCACAGCCTGACTCACCACTACTTATTTGCATCCAGTTATAGATATACAGCCAAGTCCAAAATGGAGACTCTCGCACTAAACCTCAAAGCGCCATTTTACAGCTCTTTAAAGTAATGTGATGTTAGTAAAATAATTTATTCTTGCTTCTAACAATAAATAACAATTAGTTGGTAACAACTCTGGGCCATCACTGCAGTGAAGACCTGGAAGGTGATCCACGATAGAAACTCAGGCCCACAAGAAGCGGCGAATGCAGCCTTTCCCGTGTTGCCTAATACCTGGGACAAGAAAACTAATTAGCAGAGGTCTGCATTCTTTGGATACGCAAGAGTTAATTGTTCAAAACCTAACTCTGTTGTGGATGTGTAGGAAGAACACATCTTCCGTCTGAAGAAGGGTCTCGACCCAAAACGTCACCTCTTCCTTTTCTCCACGGATGCTGTCTGACCCAGAGTTACTCCAGCTTTTTGTGTCTATCCTAGTGTAGTATCCATTTATACTCATCCCATTTGCCTGCATTAAGTCTGTAGCCATGTATAACTTGCCAAGGCGAGCATCTGTCGAGATCCTCCTTAAATGCTGGCATTATACATGCCTCTATCACTTCCACTGGCAGCGTTTCAGATATCCAATATTCTCAGTGTGTGAAGAAAAACAACCTCAAATCCCTTCTTAAGCTTGTCCATCTAACCTTAAACATATAACCTCTTGTTTTGGACACACCCACTGTGGAAAAAATTGTTCTTAATATCTACCCTGTCTCTCGTAGTTTTATAGAGATCTACCAGGTCACTGCTCAGCCTCCGCAGCTCCAGAAAAGGCAAGGGTGCTCTTTTAGAAAGGAGTTGAGGAGGAACTTCTTTATTCAGAGGGTAGTTCATTTGTGGAACTCATTGCCACAGAGGGCTGTGGAGGCCAAGTCAGTGGATATTTCGAAGGCAGAGGTAGACAAATTATTGATTAGAACAGGTGTCAAGGGATATGGGGAGAAGGCAGGAAAATGGGAATAATGGGCCAAATGGCTTAATTCTACTCCTATAACTTGTGAACTTGTGAAAAGACAATCCCGGCCTCGCCAGTTCTGGTGAATCTCCTCTGCTTCCATCAGCTCTACTCAAGGTCAAAGCTGAAATACTGCAAACGCACACCCTGCCCTTTAAATTATTAACATAGCAATTCCATTTTATCAAAGGTGTAGAAAATGGTTAATTTTAATAACAGCGTGATGAAGTTGCTGGAGCAAATTCAATAGCTACATTTCGTGCTTTCACTGGGTACATTTTTTCATCATACTGTACTTAAATATTATAATTCAATTAGCAATTCTATTCATAGGGTATAATTGAGTAATTACATGATTCATTGTTATTCTATACAATGCATGAGGACAGGAAGGATGAGGAGGATGGCACTGCAACCTACCAAATAATGGAAGGCTTAGAGAGAGTGGATGTGGAGAGGATGTTTCCAGTAGTGGGCGAGTCTAGGACCAAAGGGCACAGCCTCAGAATAAGAGGATATTCATAAATTCATATGTTTTTGGAGCAACATTTGGCAATTTGGCCCATCAAGTGTACTCGGCCATTCAATCATGGCTGATCTACCTTTCCCTCTCATCCGCTTTCTCCTGCCTTACCCCCATAACCCCTGACACTCGCATCAGTTAATGTACCTTTAGAATGGAGATAAGGAGGAAGTTATTTAGCCAGAGAGCGGCGAATCTATGGAATTCATTGTCACAGACAGCCCAGTCGAGGCACAGTCATTGGGTGTTTCTAATGCAAAGATTGATATCTAGGTGATGAATAAGGGCGTCAAAGATTACGGTGAGAATGCAGGAGAATGGGTTTGAGAGGGAAAACTGATCAGCCATGATCGAAAAGCGGAGCAGACTCAATGGGCCGAATGGCCTGATTCTGCTCCTATATGTCTTATGGTCTTATGGAAGTGACATAGTCCATTGGAATCTCCAATACAGATCAGTGTGGAAAGTTATAGATCTAATTATAATTTACAACCACCCCAATTAAAAAAAATCTCCTTCATTTTCAATGACATTTGAAAAGTCTTCATCAGTTTCTATCTATTTTGATAATCTTCTAAATTTTACCTTGTTAAAATATTTAAATGGTACTTAGCTGCCTTCAGAAATGTCTTCTGCCTTTCAGCACTAGATCAAAAGATTCAGCTAATGACAGTAGTTGCATCTGCTGTGTCCGTTTTGCAAGATTAAACATGTTTAACTCCAGCCCCCTGTTTAAAAAAGCCAGTTCTTCCAAGGAAACATTGAGTGAGAAAGCTGCCTTAATGCATCGTCCAAATTCACTGGAAGTTCAAGTTCAAGAGAGTTTATTGTCATGTGTCCCTGATAGGACAATGAAATTCTTGCTTTGCTTCAGCACAATAGAACATAGTAGGCATTGACATAGTAGGAAGGATATGGAATGAACAACTGTTGTATTCCAGGTCACCATACCAAGTGCCCTAGTTACACTCAATTGGTTACAGAACATAAAACATAGAACAGTACAACACAGGAACAGACCCTTCGGCCCATAATATTTGTGCTGTACTTGATTCCTAGTTAAACTGATCTCATCTGCCTGTACATGATCCATCTCCCTCTATTCCCACCACTTCCAAGTTCTAAAAGTCTCTTAAACGCCACTATTGCATCTGCCTCCACCACCACCCCTGGCTATGCATTCCAAGCCCCCAGTACTCTGTGTAAAAAGCTTGCCCTGTACATCTCCATTAAACTTTCCCATTCTCACCTTCTAGCTATGTCTTGTAGTGTTGGTCAGATCCACCTTGGGCAGGCCAAGTTGGACAGGACAAGTCTTTCCAACACAGGATTCCCAAAACAGCTGAGTCTGAGCTCCATCATAGAAAGTGATTATCAGGCAGACGGAGGAAGAGATTCCAGGAGTTGCTCAAAAACATAATTCCAACCAACTCTTTGGAATCTCTGGGCAAATGTGGAGAAGGAGCATTTGGGGCGATATGGGGAATTGATTCTACACTTCGAAAGCACAGACGCCTGCTTAATGGACGGCACGGTGGTGCAGCGGTAGAGTTGCTGCCTTACAGTACCAGCGACCCAGGTTCGTTCCTGACTACGGGTGCTGTCCGTAAGGAGTTTGTAGGTTCTCCCCATGACCTGCATGGGTTTTCCCCGGAATCTCCAGTTTTCCCACACACTCCAAAGACGTACAGGTTTGTAGGTTAATTGGCTTGATATAATTGTAAATTTTCCCAGTGTGTGTAGGATACTGTTGTTGGACAGGAGGGGTGGGAAATTGCGACCTTCATGTGGTCCCCCCTGCTTCAACTAATGCAATCAACCCATGCCCAGACAAGTTCAAATAGAACAAGTTGACCGACAACTTTAGGCTGTGCACGCCATACGCAAGATGAAGAAGTGTATTGGAATCACTGGTCGATGCGGACCCGGTGGGCAGAAGGGCCTGTTTCCACACTGTATCTCTAAACTAAACTAAACTAAAAGAGGTGCACCAACTTGCAAACTACCCTCCTGCCCATCTCATCAGACAAGTCAAGTTATGAGAAAAATACTGTGTAACATATTCTGTGACGTTATTTGAAAGATAAATATTGGCCAGGATATGCACAGCGTTCCTCTCCATCTCGTGTGCCCTCCGCATTTTAACAGTGATGCGAGACTTCTAACAAGAAGCTGCTGAGGGAGACAAGATCTTGGTTTAACAGCTCTTCAAAATACAAAACCTCTGGCAAAGTGGTAAACTGTGGACCTTATGTGTAGGAAGGAACTGCTGGTGCTGGTTTATACTGAAGATAGACACAAAGTGCTGGAGTAACTCAGTGGGTCAGCCACATCTCTAAAGAAAAGGGATAGTTGACATTTCGGGTCAGAACCCTTCTTCGGACCATAGGAACAGCAGATGCAGGTCTATACTGAAGATAGACACAAAATGCTGGAATAACTCAGCAGGTCAGGCAGCATCTCTGAAGAAGGGTTCTGACCCGAAATGTCATGTATTCCTTTTCTCCATTGATACTGCCTCACCTGCTCCAGCACTCTGTGTCTACCTGTGGACCTTATGTCTGGGTCTCTAGCAGAGAGCCTGAGTGAATCCATGACCTTCTGACTCATAGACATGTGGTTGGCAATGAACTCGTTGTGCTTATGCACTGGCCTATGAGGAAGGTTTCGTCATAAGATCGTAAGCTCATAATATCATAAGACACAGGTGCAGAATTCAGCGGAATTACTCACGAGCAGGTTCCCCAACATAAATGTACAGGAAGAAATTGAGACAAAGTTTTTGTCCATTTACACTGTTAGTGGCCGGACAGGTACAGGCAATGAAAGCTCCACCAATTAAAGAGCTAAGGTAAATCTTAACAGCCAACCAAACTATCCCCCATCCTTCAGCCAGCTATCAAAGCTGTCAAAATACAGAAAACCCTCGTTATAATGGACCATGGGGGGTGGTGTCTGTTTTTGCCAATTGTTGGCTAGAACCGATTATCATTGTATAAGTAGGAGAAACAAACAACTGGAGTTGCAGATTGTTTGGCCAGTGGGCACAATGTGCTGGAGTAACTCGGCTGTTTATGCAGCATCTCAGTTTAGTTTAAGATAGGCAAAGGTGCTGGAGAAACTCAGCGGGTGCAGCAGCATCCATGGAGCAAAGGAAATGGGCAACGTTTCGGGCCAAAACCCTTCTTCAGACCCAGTTTAGTTTATTCAGTTTAGTTTATTGTCACGTGTACCGAGGTACAGTGAAAAGCTTTTGTTGCAGTCATCGGAAAGACAATACACGATTACAATCGAGCCATTTGCAGTGTATGGATACGTGATAAGGGAACAACGTTTAGTGCAAGGTAAAGCCAGTAAAGTCTGATCAAAAATAGTCCGAGGGTCACCAATGAGGTAGATAGTAGTTCAGGACCGCTCTCTAGTTTTGGTAGAATGGTTCAGTTGCCTGATACCAGTTTTGAAGAAACTGCCCCTGAATCTGGACAACATGGATAGGTGACGTTTCGTGTCGAGATCCTTCTTCAGTCTCTCGGTCTGGAACTGGGCGAGTTGATGGTCCTGGGCTGCTGGCGGCCGGGGTGAGAGGCAAGGATCGGCGCTGTCAATGGTCGCTGCCCGCGGGCGGCCGGAGCTTTGGCAAGGGTCGTCGTCGGTGGCGGTGGTGGTGGTAGCAGGCGTGACCTGGAAGTGGCCGGAGAGGCGGCGGGGGCCAAGGGCTGGCTCGGGCAGCCGGGGAGATGGTGCGAACGGGGGGTGGGGTGGGCAGCCGTCGGTAGATCCGCCCGCTATAACCAAAATCCGTTATATAGAACCCCATTAAAGTGAGGGTTTACCGTACTGAAAAAGCACTGCACGTTTGGCACAATCACCTCATCTGTTTACATCCATTAATTCCAACTTGAAAGATGGCCACAGAGGGAGAACCCCTTGGGGAAAGAGCCCTTGGTAGATTATTACTTTAAGAGCCACAAAAAGATCAGATGGCAACACTGAACTGCTGCACAGTGGTTAAATTAATGAACAATTAACACGTGGCGTGCGACGGACTAACAATCCAGAGAGTTCAAAGCTTACTGTGGCAGAATAGAATTTAAACTCAGTTAAAAATAACTTGGCATTTACAAAAAAAAAAATGGATTGAATAATGATGACCATAAAATTACAGAATTGCCATGGAAACCTGAGGGAAAGGAAGCTGTAAATCTTATAGCAAATGTTATCTACTCTGTCCCTTAATTGACTTCAGATCCCCAGAAATGCGATTCAATTTTAAATACCCTCCGATGGTTAGATTGACCCATTTAGTTCTTTATTCTGAAAAGGTTACATTAAAAAAAAAGATATAGCAGATTATGCTTAAGAAAGAACTGCAGATGCTGGAAAAATCGAAGGTAGACAAAAATGCTGGAGAAACTCAGCGGGTGAGGCAGCATCCATGGAGCGAAGGAATAGGCGACGTTTCGGGTCAAGACCCTTCTTCAGGCTGATGTAGGGGAGGGGGATTGGCTTAGGTAGTTTACACCCCAGCGGTATGAATATTGACCTCCAATTTCAGGTAGTCCTTGCTTTCTCCCTCCTTCCCGTCCCCTCCCCGCCTCTTCCTTCCTTTTTCTCGCCCCCGCCAACAAGAAAAAAACAGCAACCTACTGGAGTGGTTCAGAGGGTCAGGCAGCATCTCTGGAGGACATGGATAGGCAATGTTTCGGGTTGAGAAGGAGAAGTGTCCCGACCTGAAACATTGACTATCCATGTCCCTGCAGAGCAGCTGAATCTAGGAACTGCAGATGCTGGTTTACAAATAAAATGATATACAGTGCTGGATTAACCCCAGAGGATCAGGCAGTATCTTTGGAAGACATGGGGAGATGGCTTTTAGGTTGGGACCCTTCTTCCTGACCCAAAACATCTACAATCCGTGTCCTCCTGAGTTGTTGAAACAAGGAACTACAGATACTGGTTTACAAAAAAAGACACAAAGTGCTGGAGTAACTCAGCAGGTCAGGCAATATCTCTGGAAAAAAATAATAGGTGCCTTTTCGCGTCCGAACCATTGTTCAGACTGTTGTCTGTCCAGTCTGAGGAAGGATTCCGAACCGAAATGTCACCTATCCATGTTCTGCAGAGATGCTGTCTGATCCACTGAGTTACTCCAGCACTTTGTGTACTTTTTTTGTAAACCAGTATCTGCAGTTCCTTGGAGCTGATTTATTGGGCGACTACAGGCGACTGCCGCAAAATTTTCAACATGTTGAAAATTTGTTCGCCGACAGTAACGACAGTTTTTGCTGTCGTAGGTTGTTGTAGGGGAAATCCATTAAAACTAGTCCCTGGCAGTCGCCTAAAGAGTCGCCTAAGTGGGACAGGCCCTTGTGTATTTAAATTTATGATTGTAAATGTTGCACCGCAACACGTCTCGATTATGAGCACGTGATTTAAAACAATAACAAAGCTTTGTCTTCATAGAACACTGCCACATCACCAAAGAAAATCTTTTAGAAAGCCCTTAATTGCCATCAACATATCACAGGGAACGCTGCATACTCATATTTGTTCAGTGAGTCATTCCTTGGAGACCAATTATCCTACTACTCAAACAGTATGGAGTAAATATCTCTTTGTTGATAAACACTTTCGCCTAATGGACCATTTCAAAAGGAGTTGGTCTTGCAGACCAGCATCTCATCAACAAACTGATGTAAAATCTTTTAAGTGTCTGAATGTTGGTTAATGAATGCAGCTTTAAATTGAATGAATCTTCACTATTTAAATTAAATCTCTGATTACATACCAAGGTTATACTTTCATACATAAGATGGCACAGTGGCACAGCTGATAGAGACACAGGGTACAATCTTGACCTCGGGTGCTGTCTGTGTGGAGTTTGCATGTTCTCAATGTGACCCTGTGGGTATCCTTCGCTTTCCTCCCACAATCTAAGTCGGGTGCGGGTTTGGAGGTTGATTGACCTTCATAAATTGCCCGTAGTGTGGAATCGATGGGGGGTGGGGGGGGGGGGGGGGGGGGGGGAGGAGAATGAAAATGCCTAATGGGGCTGGAGGGGGATTGGATGGGATACGGAACAAAAATTGGAGGACTGGAGGTGGATCGAAAGAAGTGTGATCTGAAATTGTAAAAGCCACTGTTGATACCATTGGGTTGTGGAGTAGCCAGGCCAAACATTGAATGGTGTTCTTCTAGTTTGCCTTCTCCACAGCCAGAGTACAGCTATATGCAAATCAAAGAACAACATCTCATATTCCACTAGGTTGCACACAATGCAATTGAATTTTCCAGCTACAGCAGTGGCACGGTGGTGCAGCAGTAGAGTTACTGCCTCACAACACCAGAGACCCAAGTTCGATCCTGACGATGGGTGCCGTCTGTACGGAGTTTGTACGTTCTCCCCGTGACCTTGTGGGTTTTCTCTGGGTACTCTGGTTTCCACCCACTCTCTGAAGACGTACAGGTTTGTAGGTAAATTGGCGCTGGTAAAACATGTAACTTGTCCCGAGTGTGAAGGATAGCACTAGTGTACAAGGATTGCTGGTCAGTGTGGATGACGTGGGCCGAAGGCTCTTGGACTATCCTTGATCGGACTTTACTGGCTTTACCTTGCACTAATCATTATTCCCTTATCGTGTATCTATACGCTGTAAATGGCTCGATTGTGATCGCGTATTGTATTTCCACTGACTGGATTGCACACAGCAAACGTTTTTCACTGTACCTCACTACACATGACAATAAACAATATACTAAACTGTTTCCATGCTGTATCTCCAAACTAAGCTAAACTACAGATAACTCTCTCTCTTTCCTTCCCATCCACCTCTCATTTTAATGCCCATTCCCATACTTTAGCCCTTCATATCCCTCCTACTGCTGGTTCCATCCATCTACTCTACACTTACTTCACCCACTTGATCCCCTTCTCCTTCTGGCATCATCTGCTCCTCTTCTCTCCCTTAATGCTACCATTGTCATTTTTCGAACTGATCATCTTTGAGTCCCTGCTTATCCCCCTACAGCAGTGGGCTGCACCTTGGCCCTACCATCCTGGCTCCCACAGCTCTTGTCAGCTACCGTCTAACACCTACCTTTCTCTGTCTCCCAACTCCTTACCTCTCCCTCCCCCCATCTCCCCCTCTATGTATCCATTATCCTACACCCCACCTCGGTACACACATCAACCACCAGCTTCCACCCTCCTCTCCTCTTTATACTTGGTATCTTCCCTCTCCACACTCAGTCCTGATGCAGACTCTTGACCTGAAAATGTCAACAATTCGTCCCCCTCCATGGATTGGCACAGGGGCACAGCTGCTGCCCCTCCGCGTCAGAGTGCCAGGTTCGATCCTGACCTCGAGTGCTGATCCTGACCTCGAGTGCTGTCTATGTGGAGTTTGGACATTCTCCCTGTGACTGCGTGGGTTTCCTCCGGGTGCTCAGCTCTCCCCCCACACCCCAAAGAAGTGCGGGGATTGTAGGTTAATTGGCCCTAGTTTGTTCCAATTTGTTCTGATCTGAAGGGAAAATCAGTAAATGAAGTTAGCGTTTCTCGATGAGCTGAAGGGGTTGATGGGAATCTGCACTCATCCAACGTTTAAAGCAAATTACATTAGCGATTCATTTTTTACTCGCATATTTCTAAGCCAGTTTTAAAATGGCAATATCAGCAGCCTCATCCACAAAACGAACCACATGCCCAAATGAATTAATCACCATTCACGTTTGTGTTAATTGCTCCTTTCACAAAGTCTTCAAGGCCCTCGAAACTAAGCTTCATTTTGGCACAATAACACTAATTGGCTCATTTTAACCACTTTTCAATGTAACCTTTTCTAATTTACTAAGAATTTCATTACTATAGAAATGCAAATGGTAAAATGGTTCTGCATGGATATGCAAAGCCATCTCCGGTTATTTTAAAAAGTGGGCTATTCATAACTAGCGGACTAAAATGAGCTGTATTAATAAAATGACAGCAAATTGCCACACATAAAAAGACCAACGTCTATTCTATCAAGCTTTAAAAAAAAATCTACTAATTGTGCTGGTTCACTGCTTGCTTCATTTTCTGTGAAAATGAAATGAGTTTGAGCAGATATATGGGGAAAAAATGACTCAATATTTGTCACGTAGGGAATGATTAATGCCTGGATTATTGATTGATTTCCCAAGTAAAAACCATGCAAGGTTTAAGACTCTAGCCTGTTGCAAGAGGATGGCATGGGATTTGGGTATCTGCAGAATAACTTGATCCAACCGATATGCATTGACATGGACAAAAAGTATTTCGAACAAACACAACCAAAAAATTCCAGAGCAGAGGCAAGAATCGGGAAGTGGCGGCGCTGTTGAGAGCTGCGGCTCGCCTGCAGTCCGTCTGTTTTTACTTTTTTTGTTGTTTTCTTTGTGTCTTGTTTTAGTTAAATTTTAGTTTATTAGGTTGTGTATATATGTGTGGGGGGGAGGAAACTTTTTTTTGTCTCTTCCTTCGGGGGAATGCGACTCTTCTTGTCGTATCCCCCTTTTCTGCCTCCGTCTGCGCTGAGGCCTAATGGCGGAGCTGGCGGCCTCCAACTGAGACCGACCTCGAGGCTCCGGAGGCAGAGCCAGCCAGGACTTACCAACCCGAATTCCGGCTGAGGCGGCGTTCCGGCGGCGATGGCCCGGCTTCGGGGCTGAGGCGGCGTTCCGGTGGCGGCGACCTGAATTCGGGGCTCGGCCGCGGGCCAGTGGACGACATCGTCGGGAGCTCGCAGGTCACAGGTTGGAGACCTGTCCTCCAGAGCTCCGGCAACAACAGCTGCGTCCGCTGGACTGGAGGGCGGCAGCTGCAGCAGCTTCTACCGCCCCGGGCCACGGAGATTGAACCGGCCCGTTCGCGGAGCTCGGTTGAGCCGCGGGACTTACCATCATCTGGCAGGTCACAACAACGGAAGCCTGGATCGCCTCAACTCAGAGGGAGGGTTGAGACAGAGACTTTAAGACTTTTGCCTCTATCACAGTGAGGAGGTGCCGGGTGAACTCACTGTGGTGGATGTTAATTTGTGTTTATTGTGTGTTTCGTTATTTATTATTATATGTATGACTGCAGGCAACAAAATTTCGTTCAGACCGAAAGGTCTGAATGACAATAAAGGAATCCAATCCAATCCAATCCAATCCAATCCAATATAAAGGTTATTTTTGACCAAGTGTAGTATGATGAAACCTTGAGAAAAAGGAGGAAATGTTCACTCAATGGAATAAAGTTTCCCAAAGACAAACAGTGAGATTAACCATCTCCTCCTGAGAACATTATTACAGGGGAACCACAGGCACCATTGTCTTCCATTGCCCTCAATGACCTCCATCTGTTGAAAGATCAGAAGTGTAGCAGGTTCAAAGATGATTGCATATTGTTGAGCTCCATTCACAAGAGGTGAAATGAGCAATGTGACAAGCCTTGGTATCAATGCCCACTTTCTTTGAATGAATTCATGGAAAGCCTTGAAGAAGGTTTCTGACCCATAGTGGTATTTGTCTAATTCCTCCACAGATGGGTGGCACACTGGCGCAGCTATAGACTTGCAGCTCGGGTTTGATGTTGAATGGGGGGGGGTGCTGCTTCTTGTGGGTTTGTAAGTTCTCCCCGTTATCACGCGTTTTTTCTCCGGGTGCTCCGGAGTTTCCTCCCACACTCCAAAGACGTGCAGGTTTGTAGGTTGGTTGGCTTCAATAAAAAATTGTAAATTGTCCACGCAGTCAGTGCCCGAGATCGGGATATATGTATTATATACAAGAAGGGTCATATTCTTGTAAATTCGGGTTATTAATGTTGTGGACTATTTGGCAGTCACCACATTTGACTTGAGTTTTGGGTTGGCAGCGTTGCCTGTTTGTGATGTCTTTAAAAGATTAAAGTAATACCAGGTGACAAAGGACAAAAGGTGTGATTGATCTTGAGGCAGATCAACCTGATGGACAGTGGAGTTACAGTGTTTGAACTAAAGATTCATGACGCTGGACCTAAGTATAGGCTAGAGCAGGTAACAGGGTCTACAAGGTCTTCTTAGAGAGAGAAAATGCGCTTGTTGCAACAGACTTTGAAAACACCGAGAACAGGAATATTTTCCAATCATGACACGTTTCATCATCTTCCTCAATTTATTCTGCAGTGTTGCCCTCGGCAGCTAACAGGCACCAAGTGTTTTGGATACATTGGATCCCAGAGGGCTTTCTGCATTCACTTCATTGTCCAAAACCTCTCTGCTGCTGGCAAAATTCACATGGGACAAGTGCAGCCGTCATCAGCATTATTAATACTCTAACAAGCACTCCCTCACAGTCCAAGGAAATTCCTCCTGTGGAAAGATTTTTCTTCCACTTGAAGACAAAAATATATTTTCATCACAGATTTCAAACACTTGTGTTTTTTTTAAGAAGTGCATTTAGAGTCAGAGTCATACAGCGCGGAAACAGGCCCTTCGGCCCAACTTGCCCTTGCCGACCAACATGCCCCATCCACACTAATGTCACCTGCCTGCGCTTGGCCCATAACGCTTGAAACTTTTATTTTCCATGTACCTGTCAAAATATCTCTTAAATGTTATGATAGCACCTGCGGTAACTACCTCCTCCAGTAGCTCATTCCATACACCCACCACCCTTTGAGTAAAAAAAGTTATCCTTCAGGTGCATATTAAATCTTTCCCCCCTCCCCTTAAACCTAGGTCCTTTGGTTCTCGATTTCCCTATTCTGGGCAAAAGACTCTGTGCATTTACACAACCTACTCTTCTCAAGATTTTGTACACCTCTATAAGATCACCTCTATAAGATGCACTCCAAAGAATAGTGTCCTAGCCTGCTCAACCTCTCCCTTTAGCTCAGGCCTCCTTGAGTCCTGGCAACATCTTCGTAAATCTTCTCGGCGCCTTTTCCAGCTTGACAACACCCTTCCTGGGGGAGATGATAACCTTACAACAATCACATGTCAGATAACTGGGAGATTTCTACCCAACCTCGGTCCCAATGAAGTCCTTTTGGAATTTGGCCTGTCATCCCCAACAGAGATATTAGATAATGTGGCTATAAATTAACAACTGCGCTCAACATTCCTCATGCAACATGAGCAACCCTGGCAGTCTCGATGTCAATGCGAATGTAGGCATTGGATAATTCTTGCATTTCCCACGGAATTCACCGTCTTTGGCGACATTTCAAAGCATAGCTTGACAAAAACACGCTTGGACGATGAGATTTCTCGTTCAACAACAGATCATTGCCACTTTGCAAGCACCTGTCAAAGATAGAGGGATGGGGGGGGTGGAAAGGAGAGGAGTTATGGGGGGAGGGAATGATAGGGGATGGGGGGAAATGAGCCACGCCTGCGGAGTTGGGGGCTATGGGTGAGTGGTGGAATATTACGTCGGGGGAACGGGTGAGTGGCGCAAAGAACCACTCACATTAACACTGGATATGATGGAAGTTCTCATGATCCCTTTTTCTTTGCTCAGAGGAATTCTTAGTTCTCATTAAAGAAGTAAACCATCCAGAGAATTGTGTTGTTGTGGTATCCCACTGTTCCCAAAGATAACAACTCAACTGAAATTAATGTGAACGGCTGTGGAGAAATCCCTAGATGAGCCAGATGTCTCCACACTAGTGCGCAGGCAAGAACTACAGATGCTGGTTTAAATCGAAGGTCTACCTGTCCGCACACCAGAGTGGGCAAGGTGAACAAAAGTCTCAAGAGGGTCATATTTATAGCATGGAGAAATGCCCTTTGGCCCAACTTGCCTTTGCAAACCAATGTGCCCATTTACACTAGTCCTGCCTGCTTGCATTTAGCCCATACACCTCTAAACCTTTCCCATTCATGTATCTGTGCAAATGTCTTTAAATGCTCCAGTACCTGGCTGAAGACATCTATTTTGGTGGAAAAAATAGACAACAACTGCATTTTTAAATGGCATGAGATTAAATGCTGTTGGTACTGAGATATCTTGTGCACATGTCATTGAAAGTTGGCATGCACATCTAGCGAGCAAAGATGAAGATCAACATTATGTTGGCGTGAGAGAGTAAGTACATTATATTGCAATTATACAGAGCCCTGGAGAGACCACATCTGGAACGTCGAATGGGCAGTCTGTGCTCCCTGTCAAAGGATGGATATACTTGCGGTAGAGGAAGGACAACAAAGGTCCATCAGATTGATTCCCAGCATGGATGGGCTTGAAGGATAAGGACATCAAGGATAGACTTCGACTGGGCTTGTAATGGAAAAATGACAGGGAATGGGAGAGAGTGCAGAGGAGATTCAACGCTCAACGGTGCTTTATTGACACATGTACAAATGCATAATGAAATTCTTTTTTCCATACAATTCAGTAAAGTATTGCACAACTAAGCACAATCCCCGGTAGGCAAAGTGTACAGGAATAGTCCACTGAGGCCGTGTGCAAGAGTCGCCAGGTTTTGGCGCCATTTCCAAAGTCCAGTCGGTCTCCTGGAGCAGCGCCCGATCTAGGCGAGCCCCAGGCTGCTGCAGGGCCTCCAGCTGTGGCCTCCGTCTGGATCGTCCAGTGAACCGTCATTCCTCTCCTCACTCAGCCACCTTCACCTTTGGTGCCCCAGGGTGGCCTCCAGCAACCAACGTTGAGGGTGGCCCCGGTTCATTCTCCTACCCGCCCTCGGTCTTGCGTCCACCAGTGCCGGCTCCCTATATTCCTCCTCCCTGGTCTCATCTGGTCTTCTGGTGAGGAGCATGGGCCGAGCTTAGTAGCTCCCCACTGCAGGCCGCGGCCCGCCAGTCTCGTTCTGGTCAATCCTCGTCAGACTTCTTTTAAACTCCAAGCAGGATGTTGCCTGGATTGGAAGACTTTAGTGGGGTGTGGGGGTGGGAAAAATTGTGTAAAGGGGCTGTCCCACTGTGGCGACCTAATCTGCAAGTTTAGACGAGTTTGCCCTTGACTCAAATTTGCAGCATGGTCGACATGTGGTCCTAGGAGGTCCTATGAGGTCACTGGAACTCTCCTTCATGCTCGAGGGGAATTCCTGAATACTCGCGACCTTAGCTAGGTCGCAGAAAATTTTCAGCATGTTGAATAATTTTGTACAAGTATAATTTGGTCGGCATGGAGTTGTTGCATTGCTTATCAGGGAAGATATTACAGCAGTGCTTTGGCAGGATAGATTAGAGGGCTCGTCTAGGGAGGCTATTTGGATGGAACTGAGAAATGGGAAAGGGGTAGCAACACTTATAGGGGTGTATTATAGACCGCCAAATGGGGAGCGAGAATTGGAAGAGCAAGTATGTAAAGAGATTGCAGATATTAGTAGTAAGCACAAGGTAGTGATTGTGGGAGATTTCAATTTTCCACACATAGACTGGGAAACACATTCTGTAAATGGGCTGGATGAGTTGGAGTTTGTAAAATGTGTGCAGGATAGTTTTTTGCAGCAATACATAGAAGTGCCTACTAGAGAAGGGGCGGTGCTGGACCTCCTGTTAGGAAATGAGACGGGTCAGGTGGCAGAGGTATGCGTTGGGGAACAATTCGGGACCAGTGATCACAATACCATTAGTTTCAAAATAATTATGGAGAGGGTCAGAACTGGACCTAGGGTTGAGATTTTTGATTGGAGAAAGGCTAACTTGGAGATGCGAAAGGATTTAAAAGGAGTAAATTGGGACAGTTTGTTTTATGGGAAAGATGTGGAAGAGAAATGGAGTACATTTAAAGGTGAAATTTTAAGAGTACAGAATCTTTATGTCCCTGTTCGGTTGAAAGGAAATAGTAAAAATTGGAAAGAGCCCTGGTTTTCAAGGGAAATTGGACACTTGGTTCGGAAAAAGAGGGAGATCTACAATAATTATAGGCACCATGGAGTAAATGAGGTGCTTGAGGAGTATAAAGAATGTAAAAAGAATCTTAAGAAAGAAATTAGAAAAGCTAAAAGAAGATATGAGGTTGCTTTGGCAAGTAAGGTGAAAGTAAATCCAAAGGGTTTCTACAGCTATATTAATAGCAAAAGGATAACGAGGGATAAAATTGGTCCATTAGAGAGTCAGAGTGGACAGCTATCTGCAGAGCCAAAAGAGATGGGGGAGATATTGAACAATTTCTTTTCTTCGGTATTCACCAAGGAGAAGGATATTGAATTATGTGAGGTAAGGGAAACAAGTAGAGTAGCTATGGAAACTATGAGATTCAAAGAAGAGGAAGTACTGACACTTTTGAGAAATATAAAAGTGGATAAGTCTCCAGGTCCGGACAGGATATTCCCTAGGACATTGAGGGAAGTTAATGTAGAAATAGCAGGGGCTATGACAGAAATATTTCAAATGTCATTAGAAACGGGAATAGTGCCGGAGGATTGGCGTACTGCGCATGTTGTTCCATTGTTTAAAAAGGGGTCTAAGAGTAAACCTAGCAGTTATAGACCTGTTAGTTTGACGTCAGTGATGGGAAAATTAAAGGAAAGGATACTTAGAGATAATATATATAAGCATCTGGATAAACAGGGTCTGATTAGGAACAGTCAACATGGATTTGTGCCTGGAAGGTCATGTTTGACTAATCTTCTTGAATTACTCGGGAAATTGATGAGGGTAAAGCAGTGGATGTTGTATATATGGACTTCAGTAAGGCCTTTGACAAGGTTCCTCATGGAAGGTTGGTTAAGAAGGTTCAATGGTTGGGTATTAATGGTGGAGTAGCAAGATGGATTCAACAGTGGCTGAATGGGAGATGCCAGAGAGTAATGGTGGATGGTTGTTTGTCAGGTTGGAGGCCAGTGACTAGTGGGGTGCCACAGGGATCTGTGTTGGGTCCACTGTTGTTTGTCATGTACATCAATGATCTGGATGATGGTGTGGTAAATTGGATTAGTAAGTATGCAGATGATACCAAGATAGGTGGTGTTGTGGATAATGGAGTAGATTTTCAAAGTCTACAGAGAGATTTATGCCAGTTGGAAGAGTGGGCTGAAAGATGGCAGATGGAGTTTAATGCTGATAAGTGTGAGGTGCTACATCTTGGCAGGACAAATCAAAATAGGACCTACATGGTAAATGGTAGGGAATTGAAGAATGCAGGTGAACAGAGGGATCTGGGAATAACTGTGCACAGTTCCCTGAAAGTGGAATCTCATGTAGATAGGGTGCTAAAGAAAGCTTTTGGTGTGCTGGCCTTTATAAATCAGAGCATTGAGTATAGAAGTTGGGATGTAATGTTAAAATTGTACAAGGCATTGGTGAGGCCAATTCTGCAGTATGGTGTACAATTTTGGTCGCCTAATTATAGGAAGGATGTCAACAAAATAGAGAGAGTATACAGAGATTTACTAGAATGTTGCCTGGGTTTCAGCAACTAAGTTACAGAGAAAGGTTGAACAAGTTAGGGCTTTATTCTTTGGAGCGCAGAAGGTTAAGGGGGGACTTGATAGAGGTCTTTAAAATGATGAGAGGGATAGACAGAGTTGACGTGGATAAGCTTTTCCCACTGAGAGTAGGGAAGATTCAAACAAGGGGACATTACTTGAGAATTAAGGGACTGAAGTTTAGGGGTAACATGAGGGGGAACTTCTTTACTCAGGGAGTGGTGGCTGTGTGGAATGAGCTTCCAGTGGAAGTGGTGGAGGCAGGTTCGTTTTTATCATTTAAAAATAAATTGGATAGTTATATGGACGGGAAAGGAATGGAGGGTTATGGTCTGAGCGCAGGTATACGGGACTAGTGGAGAATACGTGTTCGGCACGGACTAGAAGGGTCGAGATGGCCTGTTTCCGTGCTGTAATTGTTGTATGGTTATATGGTTCTTTTTAACTCGTAGTGCAGTGGAGTGGCGTTGTTATTTAGTTACAGGCAGGTGAGGGCAGCCGTTGGCAATCTCCTTCGCTGACCGGGCACTTTGATTGGCCCATTGGAGTTTTCAAGATGGCGGCACTGGCTTAACAGCTGCGGCCCACCTGCAGTCCGTCTGTATTTCTCTTTCTTTTTGTTCCTTGTCATGTTTTAGTTAATTTTGTTTTATTAAGTTGTGTATGTGTGTGGGTGGGGTGGGAGAAACATGTTTTGGTCTCTTCCTTCAGGGGATGCAACTTTTTTTTCTGTCGTATTCCCCACCCCCGCCTGCGCCGAGGCCGAATGGCGGAGCTGGTGGCCTCGGAGCTGTGGCGGCAGCAGCAGCAGCGGAGACCCCACTCGGCCCCGGAGCCGTGGCAGAGGCAGCGGAGACCCATTCAGCCCCGGAGCGGTGGCGGCAGCAGCGGAGACCCGACTTGGCCCCGAAGCTGTGGCGGCAGCAGCCTAACGTTGTAGGACAACTTGTTCTCTTTGATCTTATTTGATTGTGCATGCCAAGTTGGTTGCATTCGTCAAAACAGGGCGGACCACGTGAAGGTTGCAATCTCCCACCCCAGGGAAGCTCCGATAGAAGTATATAAGATTGTGAGAGGCATAAAGAAGGTAGATAGTCAGAATTATTTTTTCATGGCATAGATATCAAAAAACAAGAGGGCATAGATTCAGGGTCAGAGACAGGATATTTAAAGGGGATGATTAGGGTATTTACATTTGCAGAGTGGTTGATATCTGAAATGTGCAGCCTGTGGAGATGGTGCAATCAATCAGATACAGTTAATACATTTAAGAGGCAAATAAACAGATGTTTAAATGGCCAAGACATGGACGGATATGGCCCTTTAGTCTTTAGAGATACAGCGTGGAACCATGCCCACCAGTGAACAGCCCGTACACCAGCACTATCCTACATACTAGGGACAATTTACAATTTTTACCTAAGCCAATTAACCTACAAACCTGTGTATCTTTGGAGTGTGGGAGGAAACTAGAGCACCCGGAGAAAACGCACGCAGTCACGGGGAGAACGTACAAACTCCATACAGACAGTAATCGTGGTCAGGATCGAACCCGGGTCTCTGGCACTGTAAGGCAGGAACTCTACCACTGTGCCACCCTTGTCTCTATAGAAACAAGGAGCTGCAGATGCTATTTTACAACAAAAAAAAAGACTCAATGTGCTGGAGTAACTCAAAGCGTCAAGCAGCATCCCTGGAAAACATTGGTAGGTGATGTTTCAGGTCGGGATCCTTCTTCAGCCTCAATTTCACAGTGGAGCAATCAAAATGTAGAGTAACTCATCTGGAGAAGGGTCCTGACTTGAAACATCACCTATCCATGTCCTCCAGTCTTCACTCCGCTGCGTGTTTCAGTTGTTCCTCCAGGAAATTGGTATCATGAGTGCAGCAGACAGCTACTCTGCTTGAAGAGGCTCCCTGGAATGGGATGGGCATTTCATGAAGACAAACACAAAGTGCTGGAATAACTCAGCGTGTCAGGCAAACGTCTCTGGAGAAAAAGGATGCGTACCGTCTCAGGTTGGGGACCCTTCTTCAGACTGAAAGTAAGGGGGGGAATCTGTAGGTAGGTAAAGGCCAGAACAAATCCGGGCTGGTGACAGATGACCAAAGAAGGGTCATCTCCTAAAAGGTCATTGTTTGTTATGGAAGAGGTGATAATGGAATGCAATCAGTGGAATTAGTTGTGTGGCCATGGTGTGGACATAGGGAAGGCAGGTGTTACTTTAAATTAGAGAAATCAAAGCCAGCACCGATCACAAGAAAGGAGGAGCCCACAATAATCCGTTGTTGGCTGTGAAAGAGGTAATAATGAAGGGAGACAAAATGAAACTAGCAATACGATTAGGCTGAGGGAGGGAAGGAGAGAGAAGGAATGCAAGGATTAGGTGAAATTGAAGAAATCAATATTCATACTGCTGGATTGCAAGGTCCCCAGGTAAAATATGAGGTGCTGTTCCTTCCATTTACATGTGGCCTCAGTCTGACAGTGGCCCAGGACTGAAAGATCAGTGTGGGAAACATAGAAAATGGGTAGAGTAGGCCATTCGGCCCTTCGAGCCTGCACCGCCATTCAATATGATCATGGCTGATCATCCAAAATCAGTACCCCGTTCCTGTTTTCTTTTTATTTCTTTGTCCCCAAGAGCTATAAAAAAAAAATGGCGTGGCCCTGTCCAGTCGCCGTTGTGGCAGCTCCGCGAAAATTGTGTGTGTTTTTAACTTTTATGTTCCTTTTTAACTTATTTCTAAGTTCTAACTCCCTAGTACTAACAAAGTATGACAGGGAAACCCTCTTAAATCTAAACTCCAGGGCAAACGGAGACTTTTTAAACTCTGTAGTTACTGATCCAGCATGGCCAGCAGAGATCAACAGAAGCTGCTGCAACAACAAAGGGAGCTCAGCTGCAAGGAAAACCCGGAGAAAACATCGAGGGAAGCGGGGGGGATTCGGAATAGGCTGAAAGCCCAAGCCTTTCGTCCCCCTCTGCCCAGCATTCTTCTGGCGAATGTCCAGTCCCTGGAAAACAAGCTGGATGACCTCAGGGCGAGGATCAGATTCCAGCGGGACATAAGGGACTGCAACATCCTCTGCCTGACTGAAACATGGCTGACCTCACTGATTCCGGATCAGGTAATCTGCCCAACCGAGTCCTTCACTGTCCACCGTGCTGACAGAACAGAAGCATCTGGGAAATCCAAGGGTGGAGGAGTCTGCTTCATGACCAATAACAACTGGTGCAACCCTGGAAATATCAAGATGCTTTCCCGTTCCTGCTCGCCAGACCTGGAGCACCTGACGATCTCATGCCGCCCATTCTACCTTCCCCGGGAGTTCGGCTCAGTGATCGTCACAGCCGTCTACATTCCACCGCAGGCGGACACCGACGTGGCACTATCGGCCCTACACGATGTGCTATGTCGACATCAAAACAAGTACCCGGATGCGGCTATGGTGGTGGCTGGAGATTTTAATAAATCAAATCTCAAGAAGGTCATGCCGAACTTCTACCAACACATCACGTGTGCCACCAGGGGGTAGAGAACTTTGGACCACTGCTACACACCGTTCAGGAAAGGCTACAAGGCCGTTTCACTCCCTCCCCTAGGAAAATCTGACCACGCTGCTATTTTCCTGCTGCCGGAGTATAAACAGAGGATAGTTCGGGAAGCGGTAGAGACGAGGGACGTAAAGCGGTGGTCCGACCAGTCAGAGGCCATGCTGCAAGATGCACTGAGTGATGTCGACTGGAATATGTTTGAAGCAAGTTCCAGTGACGTCAGTGAGTTCGCGGAAGCAGTCACGGACTTCATCGCAACAGTAACCGACAACATCGTCCCCACGGTAAGGGTAAGCACCTTTCCGAACCAAAAACCCTGGGTAGACAGGTCTGTTCGTGTGGCCCTGAATGCTCGCACCGCTGCCTACAACTCGGGCCTGGCATCAGGAAACATGGACGTCTACAAGGCAGAGTCCTACCTACTGCGAAGGGCGGTGAAGGACGCAAAGAGAAGGTACAGGGACAAGATGGAGTTACAGATGGAGCAGCAGGATACCAGAAGCCTGAGGCAGGGGCTACGGATTGTAACCAACTACCGAAGCACCCCTCCCTCATCCGCAAGTGCCGGCACCTCCCTAGCTGATGACCTGAACTCCTTTTACGCTCGTTTCGAGAGGGGCAACACCACTCCAGGTCTGCCGACTATCGACAATACCGCCAGCGGGCTGGCTACCGAAGCTGAAGGGAGGAATATGCACACATTCTCGCTGTCCGAGCACGATGTGAGGAGAGCTCTGACACGGGTGAACACGAGAAAAGCTGCAGGCCCCGATGGCATCTCGGGGCGAGTACTCAAGTCCTGTGCTACGCAGCTAGCTCCAGTGCTCACTACATTATTCAACCTCTCCCTGGACAAGTCCGTGGTCCCTGCCTGCTTCAAAAAATCCATCATTGTACCGGTACCAAAAAATGCCTCCCCAGCCTGCCTGAATGACTACCGTCCGGTGGCCCTTATCTCGGTAGTCATGAAATGCTTTGAGAGGCTGGTGAAGAATCACATCTGCCCCTTCCTCCCTCGGAACATGAACCCGTTGCAGTTCGCATATCGTCCGAACAGGTCCACGGACGATGCGGTCTCCCAGGTCTTGCACACCGCTCTCTCCCATCTGGACAGCCAGAAGGGGGGCTACGTGAGGATGCTGTTCATAGACTACAGTTCAGCCTTCAACACGATAGTCCCCACCAGACTGGCCAGGAAGCAAATGGAATTGGGGCTCAACACCTCCCTGTGTGCCTGGGTCCTGGACTTTCTCACCGCCAGGCCCCAGGTAGTCAAGATGGGAGGAAATACATCGGAGTCCCTCACCCTGAGCACAGGATCGCCCCAGGGTTGCGTCCTCAGGCCCCTATTGTACTCCCTGTACACACATGACTGTGTGGCTAGGTTCAGCTCCAATTCAATAATTTAGTTTGCTGATGACACTGTGGTGGTGGGCCTGATCTCAGACAACGACGAGAAGGCCTACCGTGAGGAGGTGGCTGATCTAGCACTCTGGTGCCAGGATAACAGCCTCCTCTTGAACATCAAAAAAACGAAGGAGCTGATCATGGACTTTAGGGGGGCACATCATCCGAGGACGTACACTCCATTGAGGATAAATGGGGATCCTGTGGATAGGGTGAACTGTTTTAAATATCTGGGAGTCCACATCTCTGAGGATATGACATAGGCATCACACGCCTCAGCACTCGTGAGTAAGGCAAGGCAGCGCCTTTACCACCTCAGGCAATTGAGGAAATTCAGAGTGTCTCCGAGGATCCTCCAGTGCTTCTATGCAGCGACGATGGAAAGCATCTTGGCCGGGAACATTACCATCTGGTTTGGAAATTGCTCTGCCAAGGACAAGAAGGCTCTGCAGAGAGTAGTGCGTTCGGCCGAACGCACTATGGGAACTTCATTCACCCCCCCCCCTACAGGAGGTGCAACTCCAGAGCAAACAAAATCATGGGAGACCCCTTCCACCCTTGCAACGGACTGTTCCAGCTGCTACGGTCAGGCAAACGCCTCCGTTGCCATGCGGTGAGAACGGAGAGGTTGAGAAGGAGTTTCTTCCCAGAGGCAATTCGGACTGTAAACGCCTATCTCACCAGGGACTAACTCTACAGAACGTTTTTCCTTCCATTATTAATTATGTAAAAGAATATGTGTGTTATGATGTGTTTATAATTTGTTTGGTTATTTTGTTGTTTGTCTTTTGCACAAAAGTCCGCGAGCATTGCCACTTTCATTTCACTGCACATCTCGTATGTGTATGTGACAAATAAACTTGACTTGACTTGACTTAACTCGCTCTTGAATACATCCAGTGAATTGGCCTCCACTGTCTTCTGTGGCTGAGAATTCCACAGATTCACAACTCTCTGGGTGAAAAAGATGTTCATCATCTCAGTCCTAAATGGCCGACCCCTTATTCTTAATGGGATAGGGAAGTGGAGTTAAAGTAGTATGGCGCTTTCACCTGGAAGAAACCTGCATCTCTGGAGCGCATGGCTGGGCAGTCTGGGTCACTCAACAAGAATGGTCATTGACCTGAAACATTAGCTCGCTCCACAAGTGCTGGCAGGCTGCAGAGTATTCTTGGCACTTTCTGTCCCCTGTTATTTTGGACCTGCCTGGCAAGCTGTGAAGAAAACTAAAGAGTTCAGGAGTGAATGTGGCCCAAAACAGCAGTGAACAATGCCACTGATAAGAATGATCAATTTCTTGCCACAGTCAATAACACAGCAGGGATGTTATTATCACAAAAGAAGAGCTTTGCAGAGTTTAGGTACTTTAAACGTTACAACAAAAAAACAAGGGCTATGTTTCAGCATTCTGCAGCAGTCTAAGCAGCCTTAAGGGAATATATTCAGACTGAATTACCTTGCACCTGAACACTATTCCTGGACAGCACTGATGCTCTGCTGTCCTTGAAACACAGACATTCAAAGAGATATTTTATTCTGGAGATAGACACAAAATGCTGCAGTAACTCAGCGGGTAAGGCAGCATCTCTGGAGATAAGGAATAGGTGGCATTTCAGGTCGAGACCCTTCTACAGAGATGCTGCCTGGCCCACTGTTACTCCAGCATCCTGTTTTCTTTATATTCCTCAAAGGCCCTATTTGATTTTATGTTCCTAAACCTTAATATGCATGCTTTTTATTTTTCATCAAATTTACATCCTTTCATTGCCTGAAGTTCCTTTACCTTGCTATCCGTGTCTCTCCTCCTTACTGGAACGAACATGCCAGTCCTGAACTCAATCAGCTGCACTTCTACATTTGACTTGCCCAATAACAGCTGCTTTCAATTTACTCTGCCTTGCTCCTGCAATAATAGTGTAATCTGCCCTCCTGAAATTCAGTACTTCCCTCCTTCCACACCCTCACACCCCACCCCACTCCCAAATTGGTACTTATCCCCCAAGGACCAGATTTATCATTATCTAACTTTGGTGTAAACTAGCATCTAACACATTCTTCTTACACATTTTGCTCCACTGTGAAGTCTTCTCAAGCTATGCCTGCTTTGAAGAAGTTCTCCTCCTCTCTCCAACGAGAGTTCTACAACATCCTCTCTCGCTGTTCCCCTTCTGTACAATATCTTTCTATATCTCCTTTCCCTTTCTCCTGACTGAGAGTCTGAAGAAGGGTCTCGACCCAAAACCTCACCTATTCCTTCCCTCCAGAGAGGCTGCCTGGCCCGCTAAGTTACTCCAGCTTCTTGTGTCTATTAACGGTAGGGCAGAATCCTTTTCTCTCGGTGTCATGAGTCCTGGAAGCTCTTTTTCTCAAACGGTAGGTAGTTTGTGAAATCTATATTCACGGATAAAATATCCAGAACCTTGCTCTTGCTAAAGGTGGCCCAAATACACTTCATAGTTGAACAATTGTATTTGAAAGTGAAAGCATGGTCACTGACTATTTTTAAGTCAAAAGTAGATATATTCTCAATAAGCAAGGGGGTAAAAGTTTGCTCTGGTTGGCTGATAATAAGGAATTGAGATTATAATCAGATCAGCCATGGCCTTATTAAATGACCGAGCAGATTTGAGGAACTCGGGGACCTACGCTGTTTCTGGTTTATATTCTTTCTGCTACCAAACTTTCCCTATAAATGTCCAAATGTGCAGTGATTTGGGACATCATTAGTAAGAGAAAGACTGTTATATCTGTTAACACACATCCCACAATCTACCTGCTCCCTTTTGCAAGTTAAAAAACAAAAAATTCCATTGGACTATTTTGCATAGCAATTTGGGTGCTTAGACGGGCTTCACCTCTGTCAGGCTACATTAGATGGAACATGTAATAGACGGCCCCATTCACGTCAGTTCTAGCAAGTGGTTTAAATTGGTCTGTAGGTTGAATGTGGACTGTCAGCAGAGGTTAACAATAACAGAGATCTGAACTGACTTCCAAAGCAGAGTAGGCAGCAGCAGGATGTAGCTTAATCATCAAGTAAACACAAAGAACAGTGTCTACATGTCTTGTATCATTACCTGCATCGTGGTCCTTCCTTTATATTGTGACCCTTGTAACTTAAGATGTACATTAACAATTTAACATTTAAGGAGGAGGGCATGATAAAAACATTTGACGATGGTACAAAAACTGGCTCTGGGGTTGGCATTGAGGAAGAAGGCACCTTATGGATCTGCATCTACGGGCATAACAGTGGCAAACGGGGAAGTGTTGCAAACTACAACAAGTAACAAATAATAAACAGTCATGGAGTCACAGAAATTTATAGCACAGGGCGACACGGTGGCACAGCTGTAGAGTTGCTGCCTTGCATCACTAGAGACCCGGGTTCGATCCTGACTACGGGTACTGTCTGCACGGAGTTTGTACGTTCTTCCCGTGACTGAGATCTTTGGTTTCCTCCCACACCCCACAAACTTACAGGTTTACAGGTTAATTGGCTTGGTATGAATGAAAAATTGTCCCTAGCGTTTATAAGATAATGTTAGTGTACAGGGATCATTGGTCGGTGTGGACTTGGGGGGCTGAAGAGCCTGTTTTCACGCTGTATCTCTAAACTAAACTAAACTGAACTGAAGGATCCATTTTGCTCACGTTGCCCATGCCAAACGAGATGTTATCTATGCTAATCCCATTTGCCTGCATTAGGCTTGCCAATCCCTATGTATGTCCAATTAAACACTTGTCTAAATGTCACTTAAACAGCTCTGGGGCTGCAGGTAACGGGAGGGAGGGAAGTGAGATATGAACAATGTCGGTGAGCGAGCTAGAGGTCACCTCCCGCGGGCGGCCTCACAGGCGTCCTGGGGTTCAGAGGTCGGTGGCAGGAGCAAGTCAGGAAGCTTTTATTTATTAGATGAAGCAAAGAGGAAAGAGTACATGGGCCCGTATAAAACACAGTCTAGTTGGAGCTGAGGTGCTACTGTTATTCATTACATTACCAAAAAGATGCTGTTGCCCAGTAAGAGTGCAGAATGTGATGCAGGGACTGTAAATACAAACTGGAGCTGTTTGAACTGAAGAGATTTTATTGAGGTGTACAAAATTATGAGGCATCTAAATAAATAGGAGAGATGTCTTTGCCTTAACACAAAAAAAACATTGATAGAAGGAGTAGAGAAAAGGAGAATTATTTTCAAATAGAGTTTAGCTTAATTTAGAGATACAATGTGGAAGCAAGCCCTTCGGCCCATCGTATCCGCACCGACCAGCTATCAACCATACACTAGTTTGGACTTTAGACTAGGGTTGGGGAAATGGGACTGTCTGGATTGCTCTGTAAAGAGACCGCCTGGGCTCAGTGGAGTAGATCGGTATGGGAATACCTGCACCCTGGTATGGTCACTACACACCGGCAAACACATTGACTTGGCAGAGCGAGGTCTTGGCCCAAAGGCTAGAAACACCAAGGCAAGGTCGGGTGAATACACACTGCCATTTTCCCATGGTCCTGCCAGAGGAAGTGGTTGAGGCAGGTACAATAACAGTATTTGAAGTACATTTGAACAGCTAAATGGATAGGGAAGGTTCAGAGGGATATGGGTCAAATGGGACTGGCATGGGCCAATTTTGGTAGGCATGGGCCAATTTCCATGACTCTATGAAGGGCCTGTTTCCATGACTCTATGAGCATTGGAGACTAGACCCTGCTACAGACCAAAGCATAAATGCAGGCGCATGCAAGCACGCATGCACATTCTCTCTCTCTTACTTGCCAATACCCACTTCCTCTGTCATCATCTAAAAGGGACAGCATGGTGGCACAGCAGTAGAGTTGTTGGCTTACAGCGCCAGAGGCCCGGGACCAATCCTGACTACAGACGCTGCCTGTACGGAGGTTGTACATTCGCCCCGTGACCTCGTGGGTTTTCTCCTGGGGGCTCTGGTGTCCTCCCACACTCCAAAGGCGGACAAGTTTTTAGGTTAATTGGCTTCAGTAAAATTGGAAATTGCCCCTGGTGTGTACGGGGTGATAGCAGGTTGGCTCAGACTCGGTGGGCTGAAGGGCCCGTTTCCATGTTGTATCTCTTTTTTTTTTAAATCGCATAGTTCATCTTCACTATTTATTTTCGCTCTTTTGCAGGTTATGCAGGGTGAAATGGATCATGGAGCAATGATTCCTTTCACAAGCAAACTCCTGTCATACAGACCGTTCTTTTTTTGAACATGCCGGGGACACAAGGTGAAAACCCGACTCCTTCTCCTGGAGATTTGGAACCCAAGCACGAGCAGCAGCGTGAAATAATGCGATTAGCCTCGAGCTGTCTCAGTGGCTGCTGCTGCTGCTGCTGCTGCTGCTCCCACGCATGCCTGCGCCCAGTCAGTCTGCTGCTCAAGTGCCACCCAGCCCCGTCTCTGCCAATACAGCAGCTGCATCCACGCCGGCTCACTCAGTCCTGCCATCCCTTCCTCCCAAACTAATCTGTCTGCCTGGAAATACCTTAACCCTGTGAAACTCCAGCCACTGGGAATAATCCACTAACTCCTCCAGCATCCTTTACTAAAGTGGTGAATCTGTGGAATTCATTGCCACAGACAATTGCGGAGGCCAAGTCATTTGGGTATTTTTAAAGAAAGAAGGAATGGGTGACGTTTCGGGTCGAGACTGTCTCGTTGAGTTACTCCAGCAATTTGTGTCTATTTAAATCAGCATCTGCAGTTCCTTCCCACGCAGGGTATTTTTAAGGCATAGATTGATAAATTCTTGATCAGTACGGGTGTCGGGGTTTATGGGGAGAAGGCAGGTGAATTGAGAGAGAGAGAGATATGCCAGCCATGATTGAATGGCATATTAGACTAGATGGGACAAATGGCCTAATTCTGCTCACATAACATGAACTTATTTAATGACATGAACCCTTTCCATTTTCAACTTGTAATTAACAGCTTTCAGCTCGATTCTCAATGTTACATGAATTTGCGCGGAAACAGGCCCTTCAGCCCACCGAGCCTGCGCTGACCAGCGATCCCTGCACACTAACACTATCCTACATACATTATGGACAATTTTCAATTTTACCAAAGCCAATTAACCTACAAACCTGTACGTTTTAGGAGTTTGGGAGGAAACCGGGGCGCCTGGAGAAAACCCACGCAGTCACAGGGAGAACGTACAAAGTCCAAACAGACAGTGCCCATAGTTAGGATGGAACCTGACTCTCTGGCGCTGTAAGGCAGCAACTCACCGCTGCGCCACTTGTCAAAGTGCATTTACTGTCTCATGCTGAAAACCTAATTTTGTGATAATGAAATTGTTTTGCTTTCTGGTTTTGATGCTGCATGTGACTGAAGGAGCTTTTGGCTTGGTGCTGACAATGAATCATGGTATATTTAGGCAAGCAAAATACCACTTTATCCATTTTGTAAACTCTTCATTGTGTGAATTCTAAGAAGCAGTGGCAGGCGTGACCGGACTGTGAGACACTGTGTGACACATTACTCAAACATCATCTCTCACAAAGCCTCACAAAGTCCAACTTTCAACCCAAATTATGTGTAGTTTCCCATGCATCCCATCAATACTTACATCAAAGGCATTTCAGAATTTTTGGGGTTAAATCATTCATTGTACCGCAGAACAAATGTTGATGTGCAGAAAGAAAATATTTACAACTTTCGGCGTTACTTAAGGGAGATATGCGGGGCGACTCCCCAGAGGGTGGTCCTGGAATGTATTGCCAGGGTTGGTGGTTGAGGCAGTTATGACAGTGGCATTTAAGAGACTTTAGGAAAGGCACATGGATATTCAGGGAATGGGGGGGATATTGGTTATGTGCAGGTTGGTAAGAGATGGGCTTTGCATCATGTTCGGCACAGACATTGTGGGCCGTAGGGCCAGTTCTTGTGCTGTGCTGTTCAATGTTCTATGTTCAGTAAAAGGTGAGGATACAAATAATTTTCTTCCTCCATATCAGCTCGTTGATCTAGGGGTATGATGCTGGACGTCCCGGGTTCAAATCTTGGAGGAGGCATTCTTTGGCGGCACAGTTGCGCAGCGGTGGAGTTGCTGCCTGACTGCGCCAGACACCCGGGTTCGATCATGACTACTGTCTATGCGGAGTTTGTACGTTCTCCCAGTGACGGGTGTTCCGGTTTCCTCCCACACTCCAAAGACGTCCAAGTTTGTAGGTTAATTGGCATTGGTAAATTGTCCCTAGTGTGTCGGATAGTTCTCGTGTATGGGGTGATCGCTGGTCGTTGTGGACACAGTGGGCAAAGGGCCAGTTTCTTGTTCTAAACTAAACTAAATATCATCCCTCTGGGGAGCACAATCAGCTTAGAAAGGTCTACTGTGAAAATAAGAACTTTAGATAATAACTGCATCTTGTTAAGGCCTCGTGCAGTCATTATTCATAAACCAAGAGAGTTCATTGTTAACTGACCTTGAGCACAAGTGTCTGCCAGCAGTCAGCAAATCACCAACTTTAATGGAAAACAGACAAGAGAAGACAGAACGAAGCACACTAATGCTTGGGACAAGCACATAGGAACGGCAAATCTGTCCTGCCCCAATCAGCTTCAAGTGACACTATCAGGAGGGCACCAGTTGCTATGCCAGTGTGAGGTTGTCCATTTACCAAACCAACCATCCTTGAGGAAAGATTTCCTCTGGGTCCATAAATGTTGCTTTTATCGCAATCTTAACGCCTTCCCTCTTGGCCCAGGATCCATGCTTTGAAAATTGTGGGAAATGTATTGTTTAATAATATTCAGCAAAAGCACAAGATTCACAGGAACAGAATAGCCAAATATATTGGATATTCAGCAGTTTCCTTGCTGGCAATTAATCAGGTTCCTTCACTTCCTCTACGCTGCCCTCAGCATCCCACACCCATGCCATTGCCACCCTTTTTCAGACATTGCATCACCGACCTTGTCATCAATTAATCCCTCTGGAAACTCAATGCTAACATTTATTACAAGATACAAAAACAGGGATGTAATAATGAGGCTCTATAAGGCTCATTATGTAAGGCCGCATTTGGAATATGGTGAACAATTTTGGGCACCATATCTGAGGAAGGATGTGCTGGCTCTGGAGAGGGTCCAGAGGAGGCTTTCAAGAATGATCCCAGGAAAGAGTAGATTAACCTATGATGACATTTGTCAGCACTGGGCCTGCACTCGCTGGAGATTAGAAGAATGAGGGGGGTCCTCATTGAAACATACAAAATAGTGAAAGGCTTGGATAGAGTGGACGTGGCGAGGATGTTTCCACTAGTAGGGGAGTCTAGGGGTAGAGGTCAGCCTCAGAATTAAAGGACATTATTTTAGGTAGGTGATGAAGAGAAATGTCTTTAGTCAGTGGGTGGTGAATCTGTGGGATTATTTGCCACAGAAGGCTGCAGAGGCCAAGTCAGTGTATATATTTTTAAGCAGCGATAGATAGATTTTTGATTAGTACAGGTGTCAGAGGTGATGGGGAGAAGGCAGGAGAATGGGGTTAGGAAGGAGAGATAGATCAGCCATGATTGAATGGTGGAGTAGACTTGATGGGCCGAATGGCCAAATTTTACTCCTATCACTTATGGCCTTATGACCTCTGATCTTCTGCTCTTTCAAACACCATCTCCAGTCTTCCTTCCTTCTCATGATGTTGGCATCTTAAAAAAAAATTTTTTTCTCTATTTCACAATTCTGCCAAAGGGTAATCAAACTGAAACATTACCCCAAAGATTTAAGAAAGAGTTAGACGGAGCTCTAGGGGCTGGTGGAATCAAGGGATATGGGGAGAAGGCAGGCACGGGTTATTGATTGGGGACGATCAGCCATGATCACAATGAATGGCAGTGCTGGCTCGAAGGGTTGAATGGCCTCCTCCTGCACCTATTTTCTATGTTTCTATAGACACAAAAAGCTGGAGTAGCTCCGTGGGTCAGGCAGCATCTCTGGAGGAAGGACACAGGTGGCGTCTTGATTCGAGACCCTTCTTCGGACTTTGGGTCCCGACCTGAAACTTCTCCTTTCCATTTACTGCAGAGATGCTGTCTGACCCGCTGAGTTGCTCCAGCATTTTGCATCTATCTTTGGTGTAAACAAACATTTGTGGTTTCTTTTTATTTCATTTCTGAGTTTGAGTTTAGTTTATTGTCACGTGTACTGAGGTACAGCAAAAAGCTTTTGTCATTCTGGGCAGATTGTAATTGCTCTAATGCATCTAATGCATTGTCCAGGGTCTCATCTGAGGGCTTTATTGTGTGATACAATTGTATTTCCTATGACCAATGAGCTAATAATAACAATTGGTTTATCTACTGCAGGCAGCTGAAGATATAGTGTGAACACTTACCTCCACTGCCCTAATCCCCAGTCAAACAACTTGTCTGGAAAGTCAACACAGTGGGCAGTTAGTTATTTGTTCTATCATCTACCATCTACATTGAACCAGTCACTCAGTCTCCCAATGCGTGAGCAAGTGTATCTGAATTGAGAGTGGACGCCGCTGGCATTTAGTATTCAAGAACAGGGCTTTTAAATTTCATGGCTTCATTGCCTGCTATTTCTGCACACCATGTCTCAGTACCCCTTCTAAGCTGCTGAATGGCGAGCAGTCATTCAAAGTAACAACAAGAGCAGACACAAAAAGCTGGAATAACTCAGCGAGTCAGACAGCATCTCTAGGGGAAAAAGGAATAGGTGATATTTCAGGTCGAGGCCCTTCTTCAGACTGAGAGTCAGGGGAAAGGGAAACGAGAGGTATAGGCGGTGATATTGAGAGATATGGAACAAATGAATGAAAGATATGCAAAAACGTAACGATGGTAAATGAGACTGGCCATTGTTCACTGTGTGCTAGGTGAAAATGAGTTACAGACAATGAGACTCAACAAGACGACTTTGAAGCTGGCTGGTACAACTTGGGTGGGGGAGGGATGGAAAGAGAGGGGATGCAAGGCATACTTGAGAAACTCTAGATTCTTGATTTCACTAGAGAAATCAATATTCATATCACTGGGTTGTCAGCTGTCCAAGAAAAATATGAGGTGCTGTTCCTCCAATTTACGTTTGGCCTCACTCTGACAATGGAGGAGACCCAGGACCGAAAGGACAATGTGGGAATGGGAAGGGGAATTAAAGTGTTTGGCAACCGGGAGATCAGGTAACGATTAGCCTGACATCGGTGGTGGGGAAGATGCTGGAGTCAATCATAAAAGATGAAATAGCGGCACATTTGGATCGGTCTGAGTCAGCATGGATTTATGAAGGGGAAATCATGCTTGACTAATCTTCTGGAATTTTTTGAGGATGTAACTAGGACAAGGCAGAGCCAGTGGATGTAGTGTACCTGGACTTTCAGAAAGCATTTGATAAGGTCCCACATAGGAGATTAGTGGGCAAAATTAGGGCACATGGTATTGGGGGTAGAGTGCTGACATGGATAGAAAATTGGTTGGCAGACAGGAAACAAAGAGTAGGGATTAACGGGTCTCTTTCATAATGGCAGGCAGTGACTAGTGGGGTACTGCAAGGCTCGGTGCTGGGACCACAGCTATTTACAATATACATCAATGATTTCGATGAAGGGATTCAAAGTAACATTAGAAAATTTGCAGATGACACAACTTGGTGCCCTTCTCCCTTTCCTGTTGGAGATCTACAAGAAGCGGAGCATCAGTAGAGCCATCTCCATCATCAAGGACCCCTACCACCCATCACACCACATCTTCGCCATTCTTCCACCTGGGAAGAGGTACAGGAGCATCAGCTGCAAAACCAGCAGGATGCTCCACAGCTTCTTCCCACAGGCAATATGACAGATTAACGGACTGTGTCCCCTCCCCAAATATCGTTCATCAACACAGTCAACCTCGTCCATACTTTGACAGCTAGGCACCTGTCAAAGTAAAGCCACTGTTGGTCGGAATGTCTGTTTTTATTCTATTGTAAATTTTAGGCCTACTTTCTGTTTTTAGACATGGTAATTTTAATTTGTTTTTAAAGCTATGTATTTATCCTATTTTTACTAACTACACTGAACGGAAACTGATCGAGTAACGTTTTTTCGTTTCCTCTGTGTATACAAGTACTCAGTGAAAATGATATTAAATAAATACTGAATACTGAAGCTGGGTGGCAGTGTGAACTGTGAGGAGGATGCTATTAGAATGCAGGGTGACTTAGATAGGTTGGGTGAGTGGGTAGATGCATGGCAGATGCAGTTTAACGTGGATAAATATGAGGTTATCCACTTTGGTAGCAAAAACAGGAAGGCAGATTATTATCTAAATAGTGTCAAGTTGGGAAAAGAGGAAGTACAATGGCATCTGGGGGGTCCTTGTTCATCAGTCAATGAAAGTAAGCATGCAGGTACAGCAGGTAGTGAAGAAAGCGAATGGCATGTTGGCCTTCATAACACGAGGAGTTGAGTATAGGAGCAAAGAGGTCCTTCTGCAGTTGTATAGGGCCCTAATGAGACCACACCTGGAGTATTGTGTGCAGTTTTGGTCCCCTAATTTGAGGAAGGACATTGCTATTGAGGGAGTGCAGCGTAGGGTTACAAGGTTAATTCCCGGGATGGCGGGACTGTCATATGCTGAGAGAATGGAGCGGCTGGACTTTATACTCTGGAGTTTAGGATGAGAGGGTATCTTATTGAAACATATAAGATTATTAAGGGTTTGGACATGCTAGAGGCAGGAAACATGTTCCCGATGTTGGGGGAGTCCAGAATCAGGGGCCACAGTTTAAGAATAAGGGGTTAGCCATTTAGAACGGAGATGAGGAAAAACTTTTTCACAGAGAGTTGTGAGTGTGAAATTCTCTGCCTCAGAGGGTGGTGGCGGCCGGTTCTCTGGATACTTTCAAGAGAGAGCTAGATAGGGCTCTTAATGATAGCGGATTCAGGGGATATGTGGGGAGAAGGCAGGAACGGGGTACTGATTGGGGATGATCAGCCATGATCACATTGAGTGGCGGTGCTGGCCCGAAGAGCCGAATGGCCTACTCCTGCACCTATTGTCTATAGTCTATTGCCCAGTCTACTTTTGGTCTCACCAATGTATATGGCTCCACACCATGAACAACGGATACAGTGGATAACAACAGGGACAAGTTATTAAATCAAAGCACTTTGAGGAGACAATTCTTCCCTATTGTGACTTACTTCCACACAGGCAGGCAGACTCTTCACAAAGCCTCACACTAAACAGCGTTGCATTCACACACAGCACAGTTGATTATCTGATCCAGTTTTTCTGATTACACGGAAGATAGACAAGTGCTGGAGTAACTCAGCAGGCCAGGCAGCATCTCTGGAGAGAAAGGATGGTTGACGATCCGGGTCGGGATCCTTCTTCAGCAGGATCGAATTCGATCCTGACCTCGGACCCGAAACATCACCTATTCCTTTTCTCCAGAGATGCTGCCTGGCCCGCTGAGTTACTCCAGCACTCTGTGCCTATTTTTTTTCGTTTAGTTCAATCAATCAATCAATCAATCAATCAAATACTTTATTGTCATTCAAAAATACGCCAACAAATGCAAGTCTGAATGAAATTTTGTTGCATCTGGCTCACCGTGCAATATAAAACAACAAAAGGATAAAAAGATAAAATAGATAATAGTGGCGGCACGTTATATGGAAATCAAGAGTCTGATGGCTCGGGGGAAGAAGCTGTTGCAAATCCTGGCCGTTCTGCTCCTTATACTGCGATACCTTTTAGAAACATAGAAACATAGAAATTAGGTGCAGGAGTAGGCCATTCGGCCCTTCGAGCCTGCACCGCCATTCAATATGATCATGGCTGATCATCCAACTCAGTATCCTGTACCTGCCTTCTCTCCATACCCTCTGATCCCCTTAGCCACAAGGGCCACATCTAACTCCCTCTTAAATATAGCCAATGAACTGGCCTCGACTACCCTCTGTGGCAGAGAGTTCCAGAGATTCACCACTCTCTGTGTGAAAAAAGTTCTTCTCATCTCGGTTTTAAAGGATTTCCCCCTTATCCTTAAGCTGTGACTCCTTGTCCTGGACTTCCCCAACATCGGGAGCAATCTTCCTGCATCTAGCCTGTCCAACCCCTTAAGAATTTTGTAAGTTTCTATAAGATCCCCTCTCAATCTCCTAAATTCTAGAGAGTATAAACCAAGTCTATCCAGTCTTTCTTCATAAGACAGTCCTGACATTCCCAGGAATCAGTCTGGTGAACCTTCTCTGCACTCCCTCTATGGCAATAATGTCCTTCCTCAGATTTGGAGACCAAAACTGTACGCAATACTCCAGGTGTGGTCTCACCAAGACCCTGTACAGCTGCAGTAGAACCTCCCTGCTCCTATACTCAAATCCTTTTGCTATGAAAGCTAACATACCATTCGCTTTCTTCACTGCCTGCTGCACCTGCATGCCTACTTTCAATGACTGGTGTACCATGACCCCCAGGTCTCGCTGCATCTCCCCTTTTCCTAGTCAGCCACCATTTAGATAATAGTCTGCTTTCCTGTTTTTGCCACCAAAATGGATAACCTCACATTTATCCACATTATACTGCATCTGCCAAACATTTGCCCACTCACCCAGCCTATCCAAGTCACCTTGCAGTCTCCTAGCATCCTCCTCACAGCTAACACTGCCCCCCAGTTTAGTGTCATCCACAAACTTGGAGATATTGCCTTCAATTCCCTCATCCAGATCATTAATATATATTGTAAATAGCTGGGATCCCAGCACTGAGCCTTGCGAGGGCAGCTGAGTGAACAGTCCATGATGGAGATGTGTGGGGTCATTTATAATGCTGTTGGCCTTGGACAAGCAACCTTTGCACACAATGCCCCAGATTGAAGGAAGAGAAGTCCCGATGATTTTTTCAGCCGTCCTCACCACTCTCTGCACGGATTTCCAGTCGGAGGCTTTACAGTCCCCAAACCAGATAGAGATGCAGCTGGTCAGAATGCTCTCGATGGTGCCCCTGTAGAAAGTGGTGAGGACTGGATGGGGGAGGTGAGCTCTTCTCATCCGGCACAGAAAGTGCAAACGCTGCTGCGGTCTCTTAACTAGTGATGCGATGTTTTGTGACCAGGTCAGACTGTTTGTGATCTGCACCCCCAGGAACTTAGTGCTACTGACCAACTGCGCATTGATGTCATTAATGTGTAGTGGTGTGTGATTGTGCCGGTTTCTTCTGAAGTCAATGATGACCTCCTTTGTTTTGTCAACATTCAGGATTAGATTGTTCGTGTTGCACCAGTCCACCGGTTGTTTCACCTCCTCCCTGTAAGCCAGATCATTGTCGTCCCGGATAAGGCCCACCACTGTTGTGTCATCTGCGTACTTCATGATGTGGTTTGAACTAAACCTGGCACAACGGTCGTGGGTCATCAGGGTAAACAGCAGTGGACTCAGGACGCAGCCCTGAGGGGAACCGGTGCTCAGAGAGATGATGTTAGAGGTGTTCAAGAAGGAACTGCAGATGCTGGAAGATCGAAGATACACAAAAATGCTGGAGAAACTCAGCGGGTGCAGCAGCATCTATGGAGTGAAGGAAATAGGCGACGTTTCGGGCCGAAACCCTTCTTCAGACTGATGGGGGGTGGGAGGGCAGAAGGAAGGAAAAAGGGAGGCGGAGGAGCCCGAGGGCGGGGGGATGGGAGGAGACAGCTCGAGGGTTAAGGAAGGGGAGGAGACAGCAAGGGCTAGCAAAACTGGGAGAATTCAACGTTCATGCCATCCGGACGCAAGCAACCCAGGCGGAATATGAGGTGCTGTTCCTCCAATTTCCGGTGTTGCTCACTCTGGCAATGGAGGAGAACCAGGACAGAGAGGTCGGATTAGGAATGGGAGGGGGAGTTGAAGTGCTGAGCCACCGGGAGTTCAGGTAGGTTATTGCGGACTGAGTTTAGAGGTGTTGTTTCCAACCTGCACTGACTGTGATCTGTCAGTGAGGAAGTCCAGTAGCCAGTTACACAAGGAGGTGCTGAGGCCCAATGAACCCAATTTGCTTACCAAGTGCTGAGGGATGATTGTATAGAATGCTGAACTAAAGTCCACGAACAGCATTCACACATGTGTGTTCTTCTCCTCTAGAGATACAGCCCTGATGTCAATGGATCCTTCAAAGTGATGTTCAATGGCGTGAGTTAGTTTGGGGAGATGTGGACTATTTCTATTCTGCGTTCCGCATTTTAGCTTTTAATGGTAAAGTTGCTGGGACACGTTGGGTGGTATGGGCACGTTGGGCCGAAGGGCCTGTTTCAACACTGTATCACTCTCACTCTATGATGAGAATAGACTTTAAGAAATGGCATGTTCTTGGTTGTGGAAATGGGAGAACATGAAACCTTGCCAGCTCAGCTGCAAGATGAATTTACTTTGCTAATTCACTGAGGTTCAGTCACTGCATGCTGCACATCAGGCTGCAGTTTAATTCTGATAAGGTGGCACTAATTGGAAATAAAACCTACCACACGGACCCAAAGCCTGGCCTCTCATCGTTTCCCTCACTCTCCATGCTACACCATCTCTGTTACGATCAAAATCTCACAAACACACTGCAGTCAGGTTGTTTCAAGTGAACTCATAGAGTCTTCATAAATTCATAAATTCATGTTTCGGAGCAGAATTAAGCCAATTAGCCCATCAAGTCTACTCTGAAGATAGACACAAAATGCTGAAGTTGCTCAAAAGCATAGGCAGCATCTCTGGAGAGAAGGAATGGGTGGCGTTTCAGGTCAAGACCCTTCTTCAGCTGAAGAAGCCGAAATGTCACCTTTTCCTTTTCTCTGGAGATCCTGCCTGTCCCGTTGAGTTGCTCCAGTATTTTGTGTCTATCTTTGGTTTAAACCAGCATCTGCAATTCCTTCATATACATCAAGTTTACTCACGGCTGATCTATCATTCCCTCTCAAAAGGTAAAGTCTTACCAGAATGTTTCAGATATTGTCCATTACATTCAACATAGGATTTCCCAGCAGTGAGTTAGACTATTGCTGCAACTGTAACCTTGCTTCTGTTGAGTTTTCTGGGACCCGCTCATTCACAATCAGTGGGACCATTAGTAGGCACCATGAGACAGACCATGTAGCAAAATAACCATATAACCATATAACAATTACAGCACGGAAACAGGCCATCTCGACCCTTCTAGTCCGTGCCGAACACATAATCTCCCCTAGTCCCATATACCTGCGCTCAGACCATAACCCTCCATTCCCTTCCCATCCATATAACTATCCAATTTATTTTTAAATGATAAAAACGAACCTGCCTCCACCACCTTAACTGGAAGCTCATTCCACACAGCTACCACTCTCTGAGTAAAAATCATATGCAAATTGTGTGCACCCCCTGGAGATGTTCAAGCAATAGAGTTTGACTCTTTCAAGCACCTTGTAGGTGGGAGGTGTTCCATGAAGAAGCAATTTGGTTGTCAAGAAGGCTTTCGGCACAATGGCCATCAGTCAACTTCTATACTAATGAGTACTGAGTATAGAAGTTGGGTGTTCTATGTTGCAGTTCTATAGGACACTGGTGAACATTGGTCACATTTCGAGTATTGTGTATAATTCTGGGCACCATGTTATAGGAAAGATGACGACAAGGTGGAACAGGTGCAGAGAAGATTTACGAGGATTATGCCAGGATTCAAAGACCTGAGCTCCAGGGAAAGGTTGAGCAGGATAGGACTCTATTCCTTGAAGCGCAGGAGGATGAGGGGTGATCTTACAGAGGTGGACAAAATGAGAGGAATAGATTTAAGCTGAGGGGGGAAAAGATTTAATTACACAAAGGGAAGTGGGTGTGCTTGTTTCATATGCCCACTATCCTTTGTGTAAAAATGTTACCCCTCAGGTCACTATTAAATCTTTCCCCCCTCACCTTAAATCTATGTTCTCTGGTTCTCAACTCCCATACTCTGCGCAAGAGATTCTATTCCTCTCATGATTTTGTACACCTCTATAAGATCACCCCTCATCATCCTGCGCTCTAAGGAATAAAGTCCTACCTGCTAAACCTCTCCCTATAGCTCAGGCCCAGGAATCATCCTTGTAAATCTTCTCTGCACCCTTTAAAGCTTGACAACATCTTTCCTAAACATGGTGCCCAAAACTGATCACAATACTCTAAATGTGGCCTCACCGACGTCTTGTGTAACTGCAACGTGACCTCTCAACTTCTACACTCAATTCTCTAGCTGATGTCGGCCAATGTGCTGAAAGCCTTTTTGACCACCTATGATGCCACCTAATGTAGGTGGATGGCAGAAGAGTCAAGGTGAAGTCTCGGGCTCATGAGAGGGAGAATAGATACAGCAAAATAAGCGCAGAAGGGGATTGATGAGACTGTTCTGAGAGCCTGCAGAGAAATAGAGGGCTGAATGGCTTCCTTCTGTGTCATAAGTAACTTTGAACCACAAGTGTCCAGGAATTTCTCCTCAAGCCGGCACCTACTTCATGCCTGCAAGAATTTCACCACGTCAGAAGCCAACAAAGCACAGAACCCTCCGCCTTCATTTAATTTCCCCATGGTAACGAGTGACACTTCCGAGAAGAGAAATCAGCAAAGTGTCGTTCAGGACTCATGTCAAACACAAACAAGCAAATACTCCAGCAAAAAATAACATTACTACCCACGTCTATGATGCATTAGGTTGTGGATGAGTTCCACCTACAGTACGAGAACACCAGCCTCTCACTTACCCAAGATTGCTGTGAAATGAGTCTCATTGAGAGTCGTACAATGCACAGTCCTCTCAGTTTGATAGCTGACAGAGCCTTAGATGTACTGTCAGCTAACCACTGGGTACTTACAACAACCAGCACAAGAAAGCTAGCTCTTGCCAAATGATTCCTGATGGCAACATCTTCATTTTACATAAATTCTGCAGTGATTCAGCCAATAATCTGCTCCACGAATATGCAGCAATAAGGGTTATGCAATTTGTACTTTTGTGTTCATTTATCGTCATTGCCGTTATATTTTTTTCAATTCTTATGCCACAAGTACATCTTATGTCACAAAGCAGGCACTTGAGGGTGGCACGGTGGTGCAGCGGTAGAGCTGCTGCCTTACAGCACCATAGACCCGGGTCCGATCCTGACTACGGGTGCTGTCTGTACGGAGTTTGGATGTTCTTTCCCATAGGTTCTTTGCGTAGGTTTTTCTGGATGCTCCGCTTTCCTCCCACACTCTGATGACGTACAGGTTTGTAAGCTAATTGGCTTTGGTAAAATTGTAAATTGTCCCTAGTGAGTAGGATAGTGCTAGTGTACGGGGACCATTGGTCGGCACGGACTCGGTGGCCTGTTTCCGTGCTGTATCTCTAAACTATACTAAACTAAGTTGAAACAACATTTAAGAGACATTTAGACAGGTACATGGATATGAACGGTTTAGAGGGATATGGGCTAAACATGGGCAGGTGGGACTAGTATAGATGATCAGTATGGGCAAGTTGGGCTGAACAGCCTGTTTCTGTGCTCTATAACTATAACTCAACATGTATTCCATTCTTAACAGCAATTCACAGGCCATAACTGGATTGTCAGAAGCTATACTGTGAAAACATCAGCATTTATAATTTTGAGAAATGCAGGAAATATTCTGCGGCTGTTTCCATGACCACAGATACCATCTGATCGTCTGACAATTTCTGGTACTTTTTGTCCATTTGTTTCAGAATTTCAGCATCTGCAGTCTTCGTAATTTTACACAAATTACCGCTTTTCAATGCAAGTGTGCCCCCAACTGACAGTATGCCTTGGACAGGAAGAATGGCTACTGTAATGTAGAGTAGAAAATCAGGCAAGTGCTGCCACTATTTCATTACTGCAAATGTATTCACAACACACTGTAATTTCAGATTTCCATTCATGCAATCATAGCAATTCTGGATGAAAGTTGCGTGTACTGTTAATTTGGATATATTATCAATATATATCCTCCTGTATCAGTCATGCATATAAAAAATAAAAACAATTAGTTGCTGCTCTTCTCTAAAGCCTCGAGCATAGGGTTTTCTTTGCTGAGTTTAGTTTAGTTTAGTTTAGTTTAGAGATGGAGCATGGAAACAGCCCTTTGGCCCACCTAGTCTGTGCCAACCAGCGATCACCCTTACACTAACTCTATCCTAGAAGCTAATTAACCAACAAACCTGCACATCTTTGGAATGTGGGAGGAAACCAGAGCATGGGGAAGAATGCCACACAGTCACGGTGAAAACGTACAACTCCGTACAGACAGCACCCATCGTCAGGATTGAACCCGGGTCTCTGGTGCTGTAAGGCAGCAACTCGACCACTGTGCCACTGTGCCACATCAGTTCGTGCTTCAAATTCTCTTGTATCTTTGTTAGAGTCAAGTACTGATAGACGGGGAGCGTTTACAGCAATTTATCTCCCATATACTTGCATTCAAATGTACCTGTTCCTCCTTTGCCAAGGACTCTCTGAATGGAAAAATAAGCATCTGGCAACAGATGCTGGACCCTGCTTGGCAAGAAGCAGCCACTAAATGCTTTCCTCAAATGTTCTCCCGTTGACTGTGGCTGTTCCTGTTTCCTCCCACATTCCAAAGACGTGGGGGTTTGTAGATTAATTGGCCTCTGTAAAATTGCCCCAAGTGTGTAGGGAGTGGATGAGAAAATGGGATAATGTGAATGCATGATCGATTGTTTGTCATGGACTCGGTGGGCCGAAGGGCCTGTTTCTACGCTGTATCTCTAAACTAAACTAAACAATTGACACCATAGTCAATTAACTGCTTTGAGAAGACCTAAAATCAGAATAAGTTTCTGCTGAAACCTAGGTAATTTTAAACCTGAATCTAGGAAGAAATCATAAAAAGACTCAAAGTATGTTTTAATATAAGACGTGGGTTAAAGCCAAGTACTCTCATTCTTTATTCTTCTGCTAAAATTTAACTTTCTAGATCTCAAAAGTGACTTATATGATCAATTTCCAGGAGCATCACGTGATTTTATTTGTTTTAAAGGCAAAGCTATTTTTGTGATTGGATTCTGGCTGGTGGATGGAGCCAAATTGGCAAACACGATCGCAGCTGAACGTAATGAGCATCAACACAGCGACAGCAATTAGGAACCAATTGTCCTACTGACTGGTTTCCCCTGCAGTGCTGAGACATGGTCATTTACACCCGAGTTTGACAAATCCTAATCATATCAAATCTAAGCACAGCTCCTGGCTATCCCTAAAACTGTTGTTCCATGCTAACGACCGCTCAGCTCATTAAATCCATGCCAACACATCCAGGTGGAACCTGTCAGTACAGTACCTTTTCTATACAGCCCAGTGAAACTCTTGCAGAACATAGAGTATTGAACAGTACAGGCCATTCGGCTCACAATGTCTGTGCTAAACATGATGCCAAGCCCACCACTTATCTGTCCGCACACCCATATCCCCCATTCCCTGCCTTTCCATATAGTTTATTTAGTTTATAGAGACACGGCTTGCGAACAGGCCCTTCGGCCCACCGAGTCCATGCCGACCAATGATAACCCATACATTTGTTCTGTTTTACACACTAGGGACAATTTACAGAGGTCAATTAACCGACAAACATGCACGTCTTTGGAATGAGGGAGGAAACCGGAGCACCCGGATGAAACCCTCGCTGTCACAGGGAGAACGTACAAACTCCATACAGACAGCACCCAGAGTCAGGATGGGATCTGGGCTTTTGGAGCTGTAGGCAGCAACTCTACTGCTGCGCCACCATGCTGCTCCTCAGATGCATTAGCCTAACTTTAAATAATTATCCAATTTCCCTTTGAATGTCACAAATGAATCCAAATCCACCATAATTTCATGCACTGTGTTCAACTGATTTCCTCCTAACACCCTCACTACTTTAAATCTCTGTCCTTTGATTCTTGGCCCTCGCTTAATACGAGCGGTTTCTCCTGTCTTAGCCCATCGGGATTACGTACCTCTCAACCTGCTCTGCTCCACTGACAGTACTATGTCTGGCTCCCCATGGGGAACAGTGGATGAGAGTGGAATATGGAAAGGGGAAGGGCAGGTGGAGCACCAGGGAAATGAAACTTGTTTGCCTCATCTGTGAAGGTGCAGGTCACCAGATGACCATCCAGCCTATTTAATGGCATTTAATGCCGTCTGGGAGATGAACTTTATTCCATGGTGTTTGGAGCCCTCTCATGGTTACAGGAGATATATCGCCTTTGGTGGGATCCACTAACCACCTGGATGTGGTGAGGTACACCTTCTCCATATGCTGGCATTTACAATCTTTTGCAAGGGCAAAATCACCAGCCCTGTGTCTGAGACGTTAACTGAGACCAAGGTGTCCAGAAAGTCCACTTTGTATAGCGGAGGAACCAAGGGCTCTAGGTTAACCCTGAAAGAGTTAGCAAGTGGTGAGTGTTAACCGAGACCAAGGTACCCCCGTATCTCACATAAAGTCCGCTTTCAGTGGCCGAGTGAGATACGACGGAACCAAGGTTCACGGTTAACCCTGAAATCCTTTGTGATAATTGTGTGGCAGTTACTAGTGTTGAGACGTTAACTGAGACCAAGGTACCCCCATATCTCACAGAAAGTCCACTGGCCGAGTGAGATAACGGAGGAACCAAGGGCTCTAGGTTAACCCTGAAAGAGTTAGCAAGTGTTGAGTGTTAGCCGAGACCAAAGTACCTCCCGTATCTCACAGAAAGTTAGACTCCACGCCAAGGTCTGGAATTGAAATGTTGAGTGAGATACGGTGGACCAAGGACTCACTAGCCCTTCTGGAAATCCTGAGTATCATGAGATCTCCCCCTGTGCCGAATTTTTTTTCAGCACCCGCCTCATAAATTCACTGTGATGTGTTCTGGGGCAATTCATCTCCAGAAAGTCTGCTGGTTGTAAGGGGTGGCACAGTGATGCAGCTGGTAGAGCCACTGCCTCACCGCACAGGACACTGAGGTTCGATCCTGACTTCAAGTGCTCTCTGTGTGGAGTTTGCATGTTCTTCCTGTGTGGGTTTCTTCCAGTTTCCTCCCACATCGTCCCACAATTGGCCTCTGTAATTAGCTCCTAGTGTGTAGGGAGTGGATGAGAAAGTGGAATAACATAGAACCAGTGTGAAGGGTGATTGATGGACGGTATGGACTTGATGGGCTGGAAGGCACATTTCTATGCTGTATCGTGCAAGCTATCAAATAAACCCATTCTTTTTTCCAGGGTGTCAGGGTACTTAGACTGAATGTGTGTGTGTGTGTGTGTGTGTGCCAATGGTTTAAGAACCTCACTCTGTGGGATACTCTGTGAAACGATACCCTCTATATCAAACGGCCTCTTAAGAGACATAAAAAGCTGGAGTAACTCAGCAGGTCATACAGCATCTCTGGAGAAAAGCAATTGTTGATGTTTCCGACCGAGACTCTTCTTCAACCAGCTTCTGCAGTTCCTTCCTACACATTCCTTTTATATCAATGTCAGTGCAAGCGTTGTAACACACCTATGGTATATAATGCTGTATCTTTAAACTCTGAACACTGTGCAGGTAATGTGTGGCGTTTACCATCATTATGTTGGCGTTTACCATCTCTGCGTGGACCCTACACTGCTCCCTAATGGAGAAAGGTCTGGTGTTAATCCACCAGGCTCTTGCTACTGATGCAGAGACCCAGCCCATGTGCCAGTGTTTGCACCCCCTGCACCAGGGCTGGACATCAGTGGGCACTGAGGTGGCGGGGCGGGGGTTGGCGGTGACCGCCTCCTGCCGGCACTCTGCACTCATTGCAGGCGGCGATGGTTTCTGCTCCCCCTCCTGAAGTGCCTGGCACTGCCAACGTTGCCCCGCTAAACTTGTCGCACGACCTTCCGCTTGTTGCAATTGGCTTCTTTTTTTTGCAAGAAAAAACTTCGCTTGTAACTTCGGAACAGGCGGAGGGAGCGGGGAAAGGGGATTGAGGGAAAGGGGGTCATTTTGATCTGTTTTCAATGCAACGCCAGTGAAGCCTCTGGCGTGTTTGCAGCCGCGGGAGGGGCAATGCAGGCAGGGAGCTTCATTGCCCCACATCCCGGGTACCCTTCTCCCCTTTCCCCTTCAACGGTGCGATTTGCAAAATGCTTAATCCATCCAACACCGAGAGAGGTTTGTAACATTAGCCCCAGTATTAGTCTCAAACTTGCACAGAACGCCACGGTTTCGCCTCCGGTTTTAAACTGCGACTCTTTTTAGTTAGCGCTCCTTGCCACGCTTGTAATGTATTTGGATTTATTTATTAAATTTAACGCCGTTGCGAGTAAGCAGAGCGCCTTGGTAACTTTAGTGCCCGGTGTGGGCTGCCCAGCTAGCCGGAGCCGCGGCTCCCTCTCCTTGTCCCACTCCCCATCCCCGCAGCTCTTGTCCCCTGCACCCCTATCTCCCCCCTGCACCCCTCTCTCCCTGCCCCGACCAGCCGCCTGCCCTTACCTGCAAGACACGGTGATCTCGATCTTGGTGGCAGGGACTGTAGCTTGCAGCGGATCGAAGTCTCCAATCGATGCCATTCTCCCGGTGCTTTCTGTCTGACTACCTCGCCAACTCTGTGTGTGTTTCTTTCTCTCTTTACTCTCTCCTCTCTCTCTCTCTCTCTCACACACACATCTATGTGACATCACATGCGTGACCACCCTGCTCTCTCTCTCTCCAGCCTTCCCTCACATCCATCATAATATGTCATGCATTACTCCAGCTACCCTTCCTAACCAACAGGGGAAAACAAGTTTGTGCGACGATTTGGAGAGGATTCCTTCACTGCAGTTTATATAACACCACAGGAGATAATACAATAAACACAAATTAACCTCAGCAAGTCAAGCAGCATCCGTGGAGAGAGGAACAGTGAACGTTTCAAGTCCGTGACTTTTCATCACAAACATATTCCTAATGTGCTATGTTCCATGAATTCTTAAATCTATTAGTGCATTCCCTGTTAAATACTCAGTATTAACTATTTGGTTTTAGATTTGGAGTCTCAGCCATTTTGACTATCAAGCACTAAATGCCAAAGTAATCCTGTTTTATTCTGCCCACATTCCCATTAAACTCCCTGTTAAATACCAGTATTAACTATTTGGTTTTAGATTTGGAGTCTCAGCCATTTTGACTATCAAGCACCAAATGCCAAAGTAATCCTGTTTTATTCTGCCCACATTCCCCCCCCCCCCCCCCCCCCCCCCCCCCCACATTCTGCCCACTCATCTAACCACACGCGGTATAAAACATTTTATCAGGATGCATCACAGCATGTTTTGGGAACAGCTCCGTCCAAGACTTTGCAGAGAACCGTGGACACAGCGCAGACCATCACCCAAAACCAACCAATCTCCATCTGCACTTTACACTGCCTCGGCAAGGCCACCAGCATAACCAAGGACCAGTCTCACCCCGGTCACTCCCTCTTCTCCCCTCTCCAATCAGGCAAGAGGTACAGAAGTGTGAAAACGAAAAACTCCAGATTCAGGGACAGTTTCTTCCCAGCTGTAATCAGGCAACTGAACCATCCTACCAACAACCAGAGAGTAGTCCTGAGCTACCATCTACCTCATTGGAGACCCTCGAACTATCTTGAATTGGACTTTACTCAACTTTATTTTGCACTCAATATTCCCTTCATTGTGTATCTGTACACTGTGGATGTCTCGATTATAATCATGAATGGTCTTTCTGCCGACTGGTTAGCCTGCAACGAAAAGCTTTTCACGAATAAACAAAACTAAATTAAACCAAAACTTTGTAGGTTAACTGGCCACTGTAAAATTGGCCCTAAAGTGTCAGGAGTGGGTGAGAAAATGGGATAACAGAACTAGAATGAGCGGGTGATCGATGGTCAGCGTTGAGTGGGTGGACCAAAGGGTCTGTTTCCATGCTGTATCTCTAAAGTAAAACTGCAACTAGGGATCATTTACAGTAGCCCAAATAACTTACCACTTGTGCAGGAAAGAAGTGCAGATGCTGGTTTAAATCAAAGGTAGACACAACATGCTGGAGTAACTCAGTGGGACAGGCAGCATCTCTGTAGAGAAAGAATTGGTGATACTTCGGGCCGGGATCCTTCTCCAGACTGAAGTCTCGACCCAAAATGTCACCCATTCCTTCACTCCAGAAATGCTGCCCGTCCCACTGAGTTACTCCAGCAATTTGTGTCTACGTTTAACTTACCACTTGAATGCCTTTGGGAGAAAACCAGAGTGTCCAGAAGAAACCCACTAGGTCATAAGTTCATAAATTCATGTCATAGGAGCAGTAGGTGACTCAGCCCATTTAGTCTACTCCGCCATTCAATCATGGTTGATCTATCTTTCCCTCTCAACCCAATTCTCCTGCCTTCTCCCCATAACATTTGAAAACCGTACTAATCAAGAATCTGTCTATCTCCACCTTAAAAATACCCAAAGTCTTGGCCTCCACAGCCGTCTGTGGTAATGAATCCACAGATTCATCACCCTCTGACTAAAAAAAATCCTCCTCATCTCCTTTCTAAAGTTGCATCCTTTTATTTGAAGGCTATGCCCTCTGGTCCTAGACTCTCCCACTAGTGGAAACATCTTCTCCGCATCCATCTATCCAGGTCTTTCGCTGTTCGGTAAGCTTCAATGAGGGGACCCTTCATTCTTCTAAGCTCCAGAGGGTCACAAGGAAAATGTGCAAACTCCAGGCCACCAGAGGTAAGGATTGAACCCAGGTCACTGTACCCCTGAGGCAGCTGTTCTACCAACTGTGCCACCCCAACAGTGTACATACAATTTTAGATATGGCCACTAGAAAATGATCAGACTATCTCCCTCTCACAGGTGGGAACCCAGCAATCCGAGAGCAAACCCTGGGAATTATATTTAATTTAAGTTCTGATGAAGGGTCTTCGTCCTGAACTCATTATCCGTTTCTCTTTCCATGGATGCTGACGGACCTGTTGAACAATTCTCCTGCCAATTCTGGTGAGTTTTGTTTTTGTTTTGTGCCCTGCACATTCTGAGTGTTTCTTCTTGAAAGGAGAGGCTATAGATAGCAGGTAGACAAAAATACTGGAGAAACTCAGCGGGTGAAGCAGCATCTATGGAGCGTAGGAAATAGGTAACGTTTCGGGTCGAAACCCTTCTTCAGACTATAGATAGCACAGTGCATTGGCTCATTGTGTAGGTGAGTGAATCTCCAGTTCTGTGTGGAGATATGTCACAGCACAGTGATATATATATATATTTTTTAATAATTAGCAATATTTCTGTGTACATGGGAATCACATGTGACATGACGATGTCCAATCTGAGGAGGGGAACTTTAACTCTTTCCTTATTCAGATCCATGCTCCACAAAATGGAGTCACAGAGTCATACAGCATGGAACCAGGCCCTTCGGCCCATCATGTCCATGTCGACCAAGATATCTCATTCAACCCAGTCGTATTTGCCCTTGTTTGGTCCATATCGCTCTAAACCTTTCCTACGACCCAATCCAAATGTCTTTTTAATGCATAGGAAGGAATTACAGAGGTTGAAGAAGGAACTGCAGATGCTGGAAAATCAAAGGTAGACAAAAGTGCTGGAGAAACTCAGCGGGTGCGGCAGCATCTATGGAGCGAAGGAAATAGGCAATGTTCAGACTGCAGAAGGGTTTCGGCCTGAAACGTTGCCTATTTCCTTTGCTCCATAGATGCTGCCGCACCCGCTGAGTTTCTCCAGCACCTTTGTCTAGCTAGGAATTACAGATGCTGGTTTATCCCGAAGATAGACAAAAGTGCTGGAATAACTCAGCGGGACAGGCAGCATCTCTGGAGATGAAAATTAGATGATGTTTTGGGTTGGATTGCTATCTTCAGACTGCCATCTGTTCGAGTCTGAAGAAGTGTCCCAAGTCAAAACATGACCTATTATTTTTCTCTAGAGATGCTGCTTAAACCACGGAGTTACTCCAGCATTTTGTGTCTATCTGTTAAATGCTGTTATTGTACCTGCCTTAACCACTTGCTCTGGCAAGTCATTCCGTATATCATCCACCCTATGTGTAAAACATTTGCCCCGCAGGTTCCCATTAAATCTTTCACCTGTGCCCTCTACTCTGCGGAAAGGATTGTTCATCCACCCTACCATGATTTTATGCATGTCTACAAGTTCACCCCTCAGTGTTCTGCACTCCAGAGAATAAAGTACAAGCCAGTCAAACTCTCCTTATAACTCATTGACAAATCTCCTCTGCACTCTTTTCAGCTTCATGTCATCTTTCCGTCAGTGGGATGATCAAAACTGTGCACAATGTAACACAAATGGGGCGGGCAGAGTGGCGCAGCGGTAGAGTTGCTGCCTTACAGCGCCAGAGACCCAGGTTCCATCCTGACTATGCGTGCTGCCTTTAGGGAGTTTGCACATTCTCCACGTAGGTGGACCGCGTGGGTTTTCTCCAGATGCTCCGGTTTTCTCCCACACTCCAAAGACATGCAGGTTAATTGGCTTCTGTAAATTGTCCCCAGTGTGTCAGATGGAAGTAGTGTACAGCTGATTGCTGGTCGGACCTAGTGGGCAGAAAGGTCTGTTTCTACGCTGTATCTTTAAAACTTAATTAAATTAAACCAAAAAAACATAAATAGACAAGGTTATTTACAAGGAAAGAGAAGTACAAGTAAATAATCTAAACAGACTGTAGTAGCATCTATGTGTAAAAGGTAAAAGATGGGCTCCTTACAGACTGAATGGGAGTAACTGAATCAGGAAATAAGGAGATGGCATGGAACAAAACTTTGCATGGAACAACAACTCAGTTTGTACATGCTTTGCATGCCAGCGATTTGGGATTTCTCTGAGCACTCTGGTTTCCTTCCGATGTGCCGGTCAAGGGTTAATTGGCCACTCCAGGTTGCCCCTAGTGCAAGGCTGTGGCAGAATCTTTTGGGGAGATGATAGAGGGTAAGGAGAATAATGTGAATGTAGGATTAGCGCGGAGCGGACTCAGTAGTGTTGTGTTGTGCTCCTTGATTTTAAATTAGATACATATTTATTGTTTGTTGTTACAGAAAAAGGTGCAGGGTACAGAACACAGAACATAGATCAGTGCAGTGCTGGAATAGCCCCTTTGGCTCACCATGTCTTTGTCAAGCGTAATGCTAAAATAACCTAATCTCATCTGTCTGTACATGATCCATATCCTTCCATTCTCTGCATATCCATGTGCCTGTCTAATAGCCACATGCCTAATGCCATAATGCCACAATCCCCATTAGTTATTGGTTGCCTTACCCTGGATAAAAGACTGTGTGTTCACCTTATCTGTTCTCCCTCATGATTCTATATACCTCTTTATGATCACCACTCAGCCTGCTGAGCTCCAAGGAGTGAAGTCCTAGCTTGCATGACCTTTCCCTGTAGTTCTGGTCCTGGCATAATCCTCGTAAATCTTCTCTGCACTCTTTCCAGCTTAATGACATCTTTCCGATAGCAGGTCGATCAGGTGTGTTCCCTCAACCTCTGTACGTCTTTGGAGTGTGGGAGGAAACCAGAGCACTTGGAGAAAACCCATGCGGTCACAGGGAGAACGTACAAACTCCATGCAGGCACCACCCCATAATCGGGATCGAACGAGGGTCTCTGCTGCTGTAAGGCAGCAACTCTACATATGCACCACCATGCCCGATGCTAAAATGATTTTTTTGGGAAAATGGTCGCAGAAGCCTTAAAACAGAGAAACTGGGATTTGCCAGAATCAACATACATTTATGAAAAGACAATTATGTTTGGCAAATGTGTTAGTCTTTAGAGGAAGTAAGTGGCAAAGTAGATGAAATGAACCAGATGACTTGTTGTGTTTGGACTTACAGAAGGCCTTTGATGAAGAGCCACGTGAAAGATTTATTTAAGAAGGAACTGCAGATGCTGGAAAAATCGAAGGTAGACAAAAATGCTGGAGAAACTCAGCGGGTGAGCCAGCATCTATGGAGCGAAGGAATAGGTGACGTATCGGGTTGAGACCCTTCTTCAGACTGATGTGGGGGTGGGGAGGGGGGCGGGAAGAAGAAAGGACGAGGCGGAGACAGTGGGACGTGGGAGAGCTTGGAAGGGTAGGGGAAAGAGGGAGAAAGCAGGGACTACCTGAAATTGGAGAAGTCGATGTTCATACCTCTGGGGTGTAAACTACCCAAGCAAAATATGAGGCGCTGCTCCTCCAATTTATGGTGGGCCTCACTCTGGCCACGGAGGAGGCCCAGGACAGAAAGGTCAGATTCGGAATGGGAGGGAGTGTTGAAGTGCTGAGCCACCGGGAGATCAGGTTGGTTATTGCTAACTGAGCGGAGGTGTTGGGTGAAGCGATCGCCAAGCCAACGCTTGGTCTCTCCGATGTAGAGCAGCTGACACCTAAAGCAGCGGATGCAATAGACGAGGTTGGAGGAGGTACAAGTGAACCTCTACCGCACCTGGAAAGACTGCTTGGGTCCTTGGATGGAGTCAAGGGGGGAGGTAGCACTTCCTGCGGTTGCAAGGGAAAGTGCCAGGAGAAGGGGTGGTTTGGGTGGGAATGGACGAATTGACCAGGGAATTACGGAGGGAGCGGTCTCTACACAAGCAGACAGGGGAGGAGATGGGAAGATGTGGCCAGTGGATCCCGTTGGAGGTAGCAAAAATGTCAGAGGATTATTTGTTGTATGTGATGGCTGGTAGGGTGGAAGGTGAGGACAAGACGGACTCTGCCCTTGTTACGAGTGGGAGGATGGGGAGAGACAGAGTTACGGGGTATAGAAGAGACCCTGGTGAGAGCCTCATCTATAGTAGAAGGGGGGAACCCTGTGGCCTGAAGAATGAGGACATCTCCGATGCCCTGGTGTGGAACACCTCATCCTGGGCACAGATGCGGCGTAGATGGAGGAATTGGGAGTAGGGGATAGAGTCCTTACAGGAAGCAGGGTGGAAGAAGTGTAGTCTAGATAGCCATGGGAGTCAGTGGGTTTATAGTAGATGTCGGTCAGTAGTCAGTTACCTGCGATGGAGATAGTGAGTTCCAGAAATGGTAGGGAAATGTCGGAAATGGTCCAGGTGTATTTGAGTGCGGGATGGAAGTTAGTGGTGAAATGGATGAAGTCATTGAGTTGTGTGTGGGTGCAGGAGGTGGCACCAATGCAGTCATTGAAGTAGCGGAGGTAGAGCTCGGGGATAGGGCCACGGCACACCTTGAACAAGGATTGGTCGATGTACCCTACAAAGAGGCAGGCAAAACGGGGGCCCATGCACGTGCCCATAGCTACGTCTTGGATTTGGAGGAAATGGGAGGAGTCAAACGAAAAGTTGTTAAGGACCAGCTTTGCTAGACGGAGGAGAGTATCAGTAGATGGGGATTGGTTGGTCTGAGATCGAGGAAGAAACAAATGACTTTAAGACCCTCCTGGAGGTGTAGAGTGACTGGACATCCATGGTGAAGATGAAGGAGTGGGGGCCTGGGAAACGGAAGTTATGGAGGAGACAAAGAGCGGGTGAGGTGTCTTGGACATAGGTAGGGAGGGATTTAACCTGGGGGGAGAGGATGGAGTCGAGGTATGTGGAAATACGTTCGGTGGGACATGAACAAGCAGAAACAGGACAGTCAGGTTTGTGGATTTTGGGGAGAAGCCAAAATCGGGCCATGCGGGGCTGGGGAACGATGAGGTTGGAGGCTTGGGAGGGCAGGGAACCGGAAGTGATGAAGCCAGTGATATTGTTTGTAAAAGATTTAGTTTAGTTTAGAGATACAGCACGGAAACAGGCCCTTCAGCCCACCGAGTCCGCACCGACCAGCGAGCCCCGCACATTAACACTATCCTACACACACTAGGGACAATTTACACATACACCAAGCCAATTAACCTACATACTTGTACGTCTTTGGAGTGTGGGAGGAAACCGAAGATCTCAGAGAAAACCCACGCGGTCACGGGAAGAACTCCACACAGACAAGCACCCTTAGTCGGGATCGAACCCTGTCTCCGGCGCTGCAAGCACTGTAAGGCAGCAACTCTACCGCTGCACCACCATGGCCGCCCTTATATTATTACATTATATTATGAAGTGAAATTGGAGTATTGGTATTGGGATACATAAACTAGTAAAAATTGAGGATTGATCAGCAGACAGAAAATAGAACAGAGAAAATAGAAAAGTACAGCACAGTACCAAGCCCTTCAGCACACAATGTCTGTACTGAGCATGATGTCAAGATAAACTAATTCCATCTGCCTGGACTTGATCTATATCTCCCCATTGCCTGAATATCCTTATGCCTATACAAAAGCCTCTTAAACACCACTATTGTATCTGCCTACACCCACAGTCTGCTACTCTCTGGTAAAAATCCTACCCTGCGCATCTCCTTTAAACTTAGCACCTCTCACCTTAAAGCTATGCCCTCTAATATTTGATATTTCCAGCCTGGGAAAAAGATTGTGACTGCCCACCCAATCTATGCCTCTCTATCATGTCCCCCATCAACCTTCGGTATTCCGGAGAAAACAATCCAAGATTATCCAACTTCTCCTTGAAGCTAATGCCATCTAATCCAGGCAGCATTCTGGTGAACCCCTTCTGGATCCTCTCTAAAGCCTCTACGTCCTTCCTTGAATAATCTGATTATTTGAGGTGGAGCATAACTGGAATTAATGCTGGGGTCCAAGCTATTCCCAATCCCAATCAATGATTTGGATGATGGATCAATTATATCATATCCAGGTTTGCTAATGATACAAAGTTAGTTGGCTGTAGTAAAGGGATGTAGAGAAGCCTTGGTGGGGGGGAGATACAGACAGGCTACATTAATGAGCGCAGATCTGGCTGATGGATTGAAACACACAAATGAGAGGTCACCCACTTCAGTAGAACAAAAATAGAAAGTTATAGATGTTTTTAAAATAGTAACATATTGAAATGATTGAACGGATTGATGAGTTAGATAGAGCTCTAGGGGCTAGCGGAATCAAGGGATATGGGGTGAAGGCAGGCACGGGTCACTAATTGTGGATGATCAGCCATGATCACAATGAATGGCGGTACACTCTCGTAGGGCCGAATGGAAACCTGCTGCACCAATTTTATATGAAAAGAGTTTGGGGTGACCTGGACGTCCTTGTGCACATCAATAAGTGAAGGTGCAAGTTCAGCAAACATTTAAGGGAATAGATAGTGTTTGTTGCAAGATGATTTCCGTACAGAGATGTATTGTTCCAGGTATACATGGCCCTGGTGAGGCCACATCTGGCATATTGCACAGAAGGCCATTCCTTCTATCGATTATGCTGTATGTCTGTTAGAGGGAGTGCAGTGAATGTTGACCAGGTTAACTTCTGGGATGGCATGTTTGTCCTACGAAAAGAGATGAAACAGACTGCACAGAGTGGCACCATGGCGCCGTGATAGAGTAGCTGCCTCACAGTGCCAGAGACCCAGGTTCATTCCTAACTACGGGTGCTGTGCGTACAGAGTGTGATTATTGTCCCTGTTCCTCCCGGGTTCCTCCCACACTCCAAAGACGTACAGGTTTGTAGGTTAATTGGCTTCTGTAATATTGCCCCTAGTGTGTGTAGGATAGAGCTAGTGTACGGGTGATCTTTGTTCAGCTCTAGTGGGCTGAAGGGCCTGTTTCAACGCTTTATCTCTAAACAAAACTAAAGACTGGGACAAAACTCTAGAGTTTAGAACAATGAGACACAATCTCACTGAAATGCGTATAACTGTTCCATGGCAGAACTGATGATGTTGTTTCTCCGACTCGGCTGCCCAGAACCAAAGATCCTATAGCGGAGGATCTTTGCCCAGAACTGAGGACAGAGATTCCCAATAGAAGGTTGACTAAGCAGGACTGAGAAGAATTTTAATTATCAGGGTATCTTTGGAATTTGTTACACAAGAGGACTATGGAGGCCCAGTCGCTGAATATATAAGACAGATATCAAAAAGATTATTAGACTTTAAACTTTAGAGAAACAGGCTCTTCAGCCCACCGGATCCATGCTGGGCAGCCATCACCCCATACACTATCATTATCCTACATACTAGGGACAACTTACAATTTTACTGCAGGTGATTAACCTGTTTACGAGGGAACTGCAGATGCTGGAAAATCGCAGATAGATAAAAATGCTGGAGAAACTCAAAGGGTTTCTCCAACCTACAAACCTGGACGTCTTTGGAGTGTGGGAGGAAACCGAAGCACCTGGAGAAAACCCACGCAGTCATGGGGAGAATGTAGAAACTCCGTACAGACAGCATCCGTAGTCAAGATCGAACCCAGGTCTTTGGTGTAGTAAGGCAGCAACTCTACCACCACACCACTATGCAGAATTTAGATATTTAATAAATCAAGGCATATGGAATTAGTGCAGGAATGTAGCATAGGGGTTAAAGATCAGGGTCTGATTTTGATCGAATGGCAAAGTAGGCGTAAAGGGCTGAATGGCCAATTTCTGCTTATATTTCTTATGTAAAAGATTGGAAGCAACTGTTAATATTCCAACAGAAGGATCACACATAGTTACTGAGCAGGCAGGTGCCGTGGGTATATCTTGGACAGGATGTTCTTTTCGTTGCAATACAATTTTTTAAAAAATGCAAATGTTTGAAAATCTGAAATTCAAAAGTAAAATGCTGGGAATACGCAGCATGCCAGGCAGCTGTTGTGGAAAGAAAAACAGCGTCAATGTTTCAGCTGGAAGATCCTGAGCAAAACTTGAAAATAAATAAGTTAAACTGCAATGAAGATGGGAGAAAGATAGACAGGGTGAAGTGAATATCCCTGATGAGGTGGCAGTTGTGTTGCTGCGGTGGTGAGCTGCTGGTTAATAGGTTAATGAGAGTAGTTGGAGAGAGAGAGAGAGAGAGAGAGAGCTAGCAATGGGAGATGTAAAGGGTGTGAAATGCAGAGCAGTAGGCAATACCCAGAAGGTCAAACAATGTTGGTGGAAAGAGAAAAAGTGAATCAATATACACAGATGGATAATTTAAATCAGAACAGGTGGCACGGTGGTGCAGCGGTAGAGTTGCTGCCTTGCAGCGCCAGAGACCCAGGTTCAATCCTGACCTCAGATATTATCTGTACACAGTTTGCATGTTCTCCCCATGACCTGCATGGTTTTTTTCACGGTTCTTCTGGTTTCCTCCCACACTCCAAAGACCTATAGGATTGTAGGTTAATTGGCTTTGGTAAACTTGTACATTGTTTCTTGTGTGTAGGATAGTGTTAGTGTACGGGGATCACTGGTCGGTGTGCACTCGATGGGCCGAAGGGCCTGTTTCCACACTGTCTCTCTAAACTAAACTAAACTAAACTGGCCAGTTCTACAAATGGAGAAAGCAAGTTACCTGAACATGTTGAATTGTATATTAAGTCCTAAATGCTGCATCGTGCCCAGATGGAAGATGATGGAAGAATATCTCTCGTTTTCCTCTCCCCTGACTCTCAGTCTGAAGAAGGGTCCCAACATGAACCGTCACCTATTCCTTTTTTCCAGAGATGCAGAATTTTTCCAGCTTTTCGTGTCTGCCTTTGGAAGATGATGTGCTATTTCTCAGGTTTGCATTCATTCTTGTTATAATGTTGCAGGAACAATAGCGTTATAAAGATGTCTCTATCACAGAACCGAGCCCCTTGGCCCATCAGGTGTAAGAAAAGTGACAAGCACAGGTCAGAGTGGGGGTGGGATGGAGGATCAAAGTGTACCCTCGTGGACATGACATTTTCAGTGTCTTTAATGTGGGTTAGGCGGCGCGACTCTCGTCAGCAGCGGCCTCTGCAGCCCGTCTGCGTTTTTATTATTTTTTGTCTATGTTTTTATGTAGTTTTTGTTATTTTTTGTTGGGGTATGTGTGTGGAGGGGTGGGGGTGGAGTGGGAGGGAGGGGGTAACTTTTAAATCTCCCCCTGCACGGGAGACCCGACCTTTTCTTTGTCGGGTCTCCGTTGTCGTTGGGGCTGCAACGAGGAGTGGCCTCCAACAGGAAGACCGGGGGCTCTGGTGCCGACTACTCACCTCACCGTCGCGGAGCTGGCCGAGTCCAGAGCGGGTGGAGCGGGGGTGGAGCGCTGCTGCTGCTGCGGCCCGACCTCTGGAGATTCGGAGGCTGCAACTGCGGGTCTGGCGGACTGCGGCACCAGGAGCCCGCGGGTCCCTGGAGGGAGACCGCTTTTCAGGGCTCCCGCAACGGCGACTTCTCCCGCCCGAGTTGCGGGGTCGAAGAGCTCCTGGAGCGGGGCCTTACAGCACCGGCCCGCGCGGCTTGGAATGGCCGCGGGACTCTGCGAGCGCACGCCGGGGGCTCTAACATCAAGAACCCGGTGTGCGACCTTGCATCACCCGGCGTGGCTTTAAAGGCCGCGGGACAATCGCCATCGCCAGCCGGGGGCTTTGACTTTGACATCGGGGGGGGGGGAGTGCAGTGGAGAGATACTTTTTTTGGCCTTCCATCACAGCAATGTGATGGATGTTTATGTAAATTATGTTGTGTCTTGGGTCTATTTGTTTGTAATGTATGGCTGCAGAAACGTCATTGCGTTTGGACCTCAAGGGGTCCAAGTGACAAATAAATTGTATCTTGTATCTTGTTATGTTCAGAGACCAGTTATTCAGAAAGTATGAGTTCAAATTATACTTTACCAGTGTGTGGACTTGAATACAATTTTATTTAAAATCTAGAAATAAAAAAGGCCAGTAATGATAAAAATGATCACGTGGCAAGCAGAGTTTCGGAAAACCCAGTTAGTTCCCTAACATCCTTTCTGGTGGAAAGCAATCTTAGGATTTGAGTTATTTATGCTCCCAATCCATTCTCACATAGTTTACTCTCATCTGCAATCAGAATTAACCTTGAAAGCTATTCAATTCCATCCTCGTCTTCTCAGCCTCACTAGTAATGGCCACTTCCCCAAATAGGAATAGGAACACAGTGCTCTATTGTACACAGTGCGCCAAATAAAATCAATGTATGTAATTAAACCATTTGATTAGTTTAGTACAAGTTTTCACTAAGAAGCCAGTGTACTTGTCCTTGATTTATCAATCTATTTTTAATAGTTAACAGCACATCACTTTCCACCAATGGCAACTCACAGGGCAGGACAGTGGCGTAACTGGAAGAGCTGCTGCCGCACAGCATCAGAGACCTGGGTTCAATCCTGACCTCGGGCGCTGTCCGTGTGGAGTTTGCATGTTTTCGCTGTGACAGTGTGGGTTTTCCTCCCACATCACAAAGACATGCAGGGTTGTAGGTTAACCGCTGCTGTAAATTGTCCTGGGTGTGTAGGGAGTGGATGGCATAGAACCAGTGTAAACAGGTGATTGATGGTCAGCATGGGCTCAGTGGGATGAATGGCCTGTTTCCATGCTGTATCTCTCTAAAGTGGACCAAAATGAACAATTTTGATTACTTAAATTTCACTTCACAAAATGTTTTCCCAGAACACACAGCTGTAAAGAGACGTATCGTCTGTCTACATTTACAAAAGCCGAAAGCTAACGTAACATTTTTCTCAGTGTTTTTACACTGAAAGGGTATGGACTTGATGGGCTGAAGGGCCTGTGTTGATGTTTTTAGCTGTCTACAATCCTCTGAATGGTTTGCAGCTTTTCAAATCTCTTGCTACATTCCCACCCGCAAAGAGCTTCAGGCTGCTCCTGTAACCAGAGTGGTCTTGTGGTGAGCACAGGATCTTTTTAGTTCAGAGATACAGCGTGGAAATAGGCCTTTGACCCACCATGTCTGTGCCAACCAACAATCACCACATACACTAGTTCTATTCCACATACTAGAGACAATTTGCAGAAGCTAATTAACCTACATACCTGCATGTCTTTGTAATGTGGGAGGAAACCAGCGCACCTGGAGAAAACCCACGTGGTCACAGGGAGTATGTACAAAGTCCATACAGACAGCACCCGTAGTCAGGATTGAACCCAGGTCTCTAGTGTCGTGAGGTGGCAGTTCTACCATTGTGCCTCTGTATCCACTCCCTCCACAGAAGCTGCTTGATCTGTGGAGTTCTTCCTCCACAATGTTTTACTCAAGATTCCAGTATAGGCAGTTCCTTGTGTCTTTAAGTGAAGAATTCCAGTTGATGTGACAGGAATGAGTTCTGGATCAGCACACCAGTTATAATGAAAGGGGGTAACAGCAATAAACTGTTTGCAATTGGTTCAGTGGCTAGAGAAGTTTCTCACTTTCCTGAATTAGCTCATGTTCCTCAAACACCTTGCCCGGATATTGAGGAGGACTGGGCAAGCTAAAGCTGGAAGAATTAATCGAGACAGACAGGGAAATAGTGATGCGTGGGAAGGAACTGCAGATGCTGGTTTAAACCGAAGATAGATACAAAAAGCTGGAGTAACTCAGGCAGCATCACTGGAGAGAAGGAATGGGTGATGTTTCACGTCGAGACCCGACTTCAGACTGATTATCATTAAGGAAAATTAGAGATATGATGATGATGTGGAGAGATAAAGAACAATGAATGAAAAATGTACAAAAATGTAATGATCATAAAGGAAGCAGGCCATTGTTAGCTGTTTGTTGGGTGAAAACGAGAAGCTGGTTTGTTATAAGAGATCCTTTGAGGACATCAACAGTGCGACTGCTGTGAAAACCTACATTGGTAAAATAACTACATACACCTTCCAATGAACTAAAACAAAATCTAACTCCAATTCTAGAATATTAACTAGAATTTAAAAACATTTAGACAGGTACATGGATAGGATGGATTTAGAGGGGTATGGGCCAAACGCAGACAGGTGGGACTAGTGTGGATGGGACGCGTTGGTCAATATGGTCAAGTTGGGCCGAAGGGCCTGTTTGGTCAGTGTAGTCAAGTTGGGCCGAAGGGCCTGTTTCCACACTGTATGACTGTGTGACTATTAAAGATCGTGAAGATTGTAACGAACCATTACTAATCTCCAGGCCATTAATCAAAATACAAATTTGGGAATACTTTACTGAGGTGAAATGTTCTTATTTTCACAAATGTTCTTATTGCAATCTAATCTATTTATCGGCTCAACAAAACCCCACTGAGTTTCATATCAAGTCATGAAATATTGAATTCTCATTATTACCATTAGTAGCATTTGCCTTTCCTCATCTATTATCATTAGGCATTAAGATTACCATTTTGAGCTGTGCTGTTCCTATAAATCCGAATACCGCACAACATCCCGAAAACCCCAGGCAGAATTGATTATTCTACCTTTCAAATAAGTCAAAGTGTGTGTTTACAAAACCCATTATTAATCAACGTACATTGTGCAACAACATAAAATTCTCATTTTCTCAGCAAGGTAAGGATCACTTCCTCTTTTACGGTTATACATCAGTTGAAAGATTATTGTCCCGTGTCTGATTAGACACTGCTTATTTGGAAGAGTGGGGTTGCATAATATAACTAAATTGAATTCCTGCTTCTGCCACCAGGTTAGTATAGAAATAATGAGAGGTCGTATTTACTCAATGGACTCAAGTCAACACGCAGTAACTGTCGGCATTTCATTTTCTCAGCTGTGTTAGGTATAATATCTGTTTATTAAATGTAACTGTAAATAGTTTCTGTTTTTTTCAGCAGGACACTGTGCAATATAATTGAACTATGTTCCTCTTTATGGAACAGTGGTATATACCCTTGTGTTATACCATATAGTATTTGTTATATGGCATCATTCAGCAGGGGGAAGATTGACCTAGTATTTCCAATCACAAGGGGAGCTGCAGTATTAAATGGAAACTCCCGAGAACTAGAAATAAATGAGCTGGTTAGAAACCAATACTTTGGAGAGATTTTAAAGAAAAAGCATTACAGGAACAATTTACTAAAAAAAAAAGCTATTAGGTTCCTTACTTGTACTGATTAGTGCAATGCAAGATTATTTGTTCCTTAAGAAATGACAGAGCAGTAAAGAAGTCAGATTGCAGCTCCAAAATAATCAGAACCCAACCTCTGGGGATGGCTGTGATGCCTGTAGCAGTTTGCAGTCATTTACTCTCTTTTGAAATAATTCTATAATCCAACCCAAAGATGAATGTATCCCCTGTGAATCAACTCACCGAGCTCTGGCAGAAAGTGACCACTCTTTAGAAAAACTGCACACAGATATTTAACTGTAAACATCACATTCGATTTAGATTTATTATTGAGGTGCAGTGAAAAGCTTTATCTTGCATGCTATCGAATCAGATACATACATACAATCAAGCCAAACTCAAGTACAATAGGTGGAGGAAAGAGGAAAATATACAGTGCAGAATATTGTCCTCAGCATTGTGTGGGAAGGAATTGCAGATGAAGGTTTACACCAAAGATAGACACAAAAAGCCAGAGTACCTCAGCGGGTCACGCAGCATCTCTGGAGAAAAGGAATAGGTGCCGTTTCTGGGTCGAGACCTTTCTTTAGACTGAGAATCAAGGGAGATGAAACTGAGGGATATAACCATATAACCATATAACAATTACAGCACGGAAACAGGCCATGTATGAAACAGGATATGAAAAGGTAAATAGAACAAATGAATTAAAGATAAGCAAAAAGACAGATCTAAGTCAGCAATGATGATCAAGAGCTCACAATGGTCCATTTTTGGCTGTGGGGAGGGTGATAATGAGTAATACAAACAGTGGAACTCAGCAGGACGACAGTGAAACTGATACAATGACTTGTGTGGGTGAGGGACAGAGAGAGAGAAAGCAAGGGCTACTTGAAGTTAAATAAATCAATATTCTGTCCGCTGGGTTGTAAGCTGCCCAAGCAAAATATGAGGTGCTGTTCTTCCAATTTCTCCTCTGACAGTGGAGGAGACCCAGGACAGAAAGGTCAGTGTGGGGATGGGAAGGCGAGTTAAAGTGTTTGGCAACCGGGTGATCGGGTAGGCCAAGGTGGACTGAGCACACGAGTTCCAGAGATATAGTTCAATGTCTGCAATGGGGTAGAGGCAAATCTAACAGCGCTTTAGCTTACAGTAGGACCATTCAGAAACCCGATAACAGAGGGGAAGAAGCTGTCCCTGAGGCTGGTGGTGCGCACTTTCAAACTTCTGTAATTGGCCTTTAATTTTGTACTTGCCATCAAGCCTCAGTTCTGAGAGATTTTCAGATTAATGACAATTTACCAAAAATGCTGGTTAAATATTCAATTTGTAACTAATGCTTTGGAAGATGATATACAGAGTGGACTAAACACATACAATTAAAGGCTGAACTGTAATTAATAAGCTTTTAGATATTTCTAAATATAATATATTTATTGAATTTCTTACAGACAAAATTACTTTATAAGCACAGAAAGCTAAAATGGTAATTAAGCCTAGAATTCACACTTTATGCAACAAACCGCAGCAGTTTAAGTGTGTTTAATAGTTTAGTTTAGAGATACAGTGTGGAAACAGGCCCTTCGGTTCATCGAGTTCACGCCAACCATAGGTCACCCGTACACTAGTTCTATGTTATCCCAATTTCACATCCTAGGGACAATTTATGGAAGCCAATTAACCTACAAACCTGTGTGTCTTGTGGGAGGAAACCGGAGCATCCGGAGAAAGCCCACGCGATCACAGGGAGAAAGTCCAAACTCCGCACAGACAGCCCTCTTGGTCAGGATCGAACCTGGGTCTCTTGCGCTGAAGGCAGCAACTCTACCAGCTGCACCACTGCTGGTAGGGCACCATGGCACGGTGGCACATTGGTAGAGTTGTTCCCATACAGCGCCAGAGACCCGGGTTCGATCCCGAGTACAGGTGCTGTCCATGTGGAGTTTGCAAGTTCTCCCTGTGACCGCGTGGATTTTCTCTGGGTGCTCCAGTTTCCTCCCACATTCCATAGACGGACAGGTTTGTACGTTAATTGGCTTCTGGAAATTGTCCCTAGATAGGATAGTGCTAATGTACGGAGGTCGTTGGTCGGTGTACACTCAGTGGGTCGAAGGACTTGTTTCTGTGCTGTATCTAAAATACTAAACTAAAACACTGTGCCACCCTTACAGAGAAACAGTGTCATGAACAATCTTTTTTCGGTCATGGAATTGATTGTAAATATTGCACCGGTGAAGGCTTGGAGATGCTATGGGGAGCAAGAAACAACTGACTCTCAGTTCCAAATTTCCATATTTAACATGTACAAACTCCAGCAATCGCTCTTGAACTCTGCAATATAGTGTGCGACCATTTTGCCCTCATTACAACGGCAAACTCCAGCTGTCTGTCGTTCTAGGGCAGGAGGCAGATGTCTCCTCATTCATAACTTCCAACTATCGTATTGCCAAAGCAAAACTATTTACAGATAGCTGATCCGGAACACTTACATATCAGAGCATCAAGCAGAACCACTTACACACCAGAGCATGGTGCCATAAAAAATTTACACACCACAGCTCCGTGCCAGCACTTAGCAGGGAGGCTTTCATACAGAAGTGCTTTCTCAGCGTGCTCTAATTCTACTTAAAGGTGTGTAGGTTGTGGTCGGATGTGGTGGGCTACAATGGTGAAATGATAACTACATTGAATTTACCTCAGTATACGTTTGATATTGCAATCACCGATGTATAAAATCATGCAAGGAATAGATTAGGTAGATGCACAGAGTCTCTTGCTCAGAGTATGTGAATCGAGAATAGGTTCAAGGTGAAGGGGAAAATATTTAATAGCAATCAGAAGGGTAACTTTTTCACACAAAGGGTGGTGAGTGTATGGAACAAACTGCCAGAGGAGATAGTTGAGTCAGGGACTATCCCAACGTTTAAGAAACAGTTAGGCAGGTACATGGATAGGACAGGTTTGGAGGGATATGGACCAAATAAGGGCAGGTGGGACTATTGAGCTGGGGCATGTTGGCCAGTGTGGGCAAGTTGGCCCAAAGGGCCTGTTTCCATGCTGTATCACTCTATGACTCTACTTAAGTTTTAATGTTGCAGCATTAGTGTGGAAACACCATGATTTCATTGAATTATTACTTTATTTAATTCGAGCCCTCAGCTAAAGGTACATTAATAAAGACAAGATACAGATAATGGATTGGACACAATTTATGTTCATGTTCATAAGTTCTAGTAGCAGAATTAGGCCATTCGGCCCATTAAGCTTACTTCGCCAATCAATCACGCTGATCTATCTTTCCCTCTCAACCCCATTCAGCCCCATGAGCTAGATAGAGCTCTTAGGGATAGCAGAGATAAGGGATATGGAGTGAAGTTCGGAACGGGGTACTGATTGTGGATGCTCAGCCATGATCACATTGAATGGCGGTGCTGGCTCGAAGGGCCTACTCCTGCACATATTGTCAATTGTCTATTCTCCTGCCTTCTCCCCATAACCCCTGACACCCTTACTAATCAACAACCTGTTAATCTCTGCTTTAAAAATATCCACTGACTTGGCCGCCACATCTTTCTACACCAACAAATTCCCCAGATTCACCATCCACTGACTAAATAAATTCCTCCTCATCTCCTTTCTAAAGGTACGTCCATTTATTCTGAGGTTATGGGCTCTGGTCCTAGACTCCCCAATAGTGGAAACATCCTCTCCGCATCCACTCTATCCAGGCCTTTCACTATTTGGTAAGTTTCAAAGAGGTCCCCCCTCATTCTTCTAAACTCCAGCGAGTACAGGCCCAGTGTCGTCAAACGCTCATCATGTGTTAACCCTATAATTCCTGGGATCATTCGCGTAAACCTCCTCTAGATTCTCTACCACACCTGCACACCCTGCCTCAGATCAGGGCCCAAAAATATATATGGATTTTAATAGAAATAGTTAACACACGTCAAGAAAGTTGATGGCCAATGGAATTCGGAAAAATCTACAGAGATGTTTGAAGGATATATGAAAAATGTTACGGGTGATAGATTCATCCGAGATATTCTATAAAGATATATTTGCGATATTTACAGAAATCATATGCTTATGAATTCAAATAACAACATTGCAACTTACTTACTTACTTGCCTACTGTCTATTATGCCTGCTGGCATGTAGGGCAGCAACGAAGGTCCTCCACTCCTGTCTGTTCTGGGCTAGCTTCTGGACATGACCCCAGGTCAGGTCCATTGTTTTCATTTCCTCCTCTACAGTTCGACGTGAGGTGGGTTTGGGTCTCCCTCTTTTCCTTTTCCCTTCCGGTGTCCAGTGCAGGGCTATTCTTGAGATGCTGTCTGGTTCTCCTCTCTGTATATGGTCAATCCAGTTCCAGCACCTTCCTTTCGGCTTTCACCATTGACATTCATCCTAGCATCTGTCGATAGTCCTGGAAGTCCATCACACCCAGTAGTGTTGATTCCTTCAGTTGCTGTTTCCGTAACATATTTGTTTTACGAGACAGAGTTGTTAGCCCAGTGCTCAACCTCCAACCCGTGGAGGACCAGTGGAACGCTCTTCGTCTCGCCTCTACCCTTCGACCTGTCCAGCATGGGAGACCCTAACAGGAGACAAATCTCCCGCTGGCATAGCTCTGGGGGTGACTAGATTTGAGATAAACTTCAAGAAGACCTGGAGAGGCTGGGGATTGGACACATGTACTTCATTTGGAAAAGGCAAAGAAAATATGTACAAGGGCGGCCATGGTGGCGCAGCGGAAGAGACCCGAGTTCGATCCCAACTATGGGTGCTGTCTGTATGGAGTTTGTACGTTCTCCCCACGACCGTGTGGGTTTTCTCCGAGATCTTCGGTTTCCTCCCACAGGTATGTAGGTTAATTGGCTTGGTGGAAAATTGTCCCGGTGATGTGTGGGATAGTGTTAATGTGCAGGGATTGTTGGTCGGTATGGACTTGGTGGGCTGAAGGGCCTGTTTCCACGCTGTATCTCTATACTAAACTATAGTTAACTAATAAATAAATAAATAAATAAATAAATAGATAAATAAATAGATAAACTAAAGTTAGATACTACGATTGTTCAACATTATATATATGTATGGAAGAACCCAGGAAAAGAACCCAGGAAAGTCCATGCAAAATGAAAAACAGAATTCTTGTTTTTATATTTAGTGGCAAAAAAAAAGATACTAAATCAATGCATGGTCTTACTTAGGTACCATTCTATGAATTCCATTAAAAGATTGCAATAAATTCAATGGGAAATATGCAGCACAAATTTAGGATAGTTATGATAGAGCTGTTTGCAGTTATGAAGAAACAATTTTCAAGTTGGATGAAAAGTTTTTTAAAAATGATACTGGGTAGTTCCTGTAATCTCCCTGTTCTTACATTGCAACTTAGAGCTATTATTTTTAATGTCTGGTTTGATCAGAAAAGATTAGGAGAGGATTGTTGAAGGACTAATAGTCCATCACACAAAGGTGGTTGGTGTATGGATCAAGCTGCCAGATGAGGTAGTTGAGGCTGGGATTATCCCAACGTTTAAGAAACAGTTGGACAGGTACACGGATAGGCCAGATTTGGGGGGGGATATGGGTCAAACACAGGCAAGTGAGGCTACTGTAGATGGGACATGTTGGTAGGTGTAGGCTAGTTGGGCTGAAGGGCCTGTGTCCATACTGTATGACTAGATAAAATATTTTTAATGAATTTAATTATATTCATCACAATGAATGAGTCAACGCAAGGATCAAAGACTTTTCCGTTACAACTACACATCAGTAACTGTGAGCAATCCCGAGATTTATCCAGTGCAGGGAGATATAAAAACCAATTCTCTCTAATCTGAACCAATAAAGTGGCTGCCTCCAATTGCATTGAGCAATGATATCTTTCATTTCTCATGCTGCTGTTCACCTGACTGAGATTGTCAGTTTAGTGCTTAACTTGGAGGTTGTTTCTGCTCCCAGCTGTTTTCAGCTCAGGATGAAATCAAGACTCCCTAAATGAGTTTTACATTGAACCGTTCCAGAGGAGAATTTCATCCTAGCATCAGGAGATAAATTTAATTCCAAGGGGAAAAAAAGTGTCTAAAGAATTGTAAAGCTCACCTTTTCAAATACGGTCTTATTAGGATTATTGGGCTCTCACCACGCCTTAATTGGTAGATCTTCAACTAAGCTTACGCTGCTTCCAACCTTGAACAGACAAGTGAAAAAACGCTAAACATTTGCTCTGCCACGAGTATAACAGTCAAACTGCACTTGTCAGACTCTCTTAAACCTCAGCAGCAGTTTTTTCAGAATAAGTTAACTGTAGAAAGGAGGGAAACACACCTTTCTGCCCAACCCGTCCATAGAAAATAGGTTTTGTATTTTAAATGGTGCTATTGTCGTTACCTCAATTATATTTAAAAGACATTTGGATAGAGCCTGTTAAATAAATCTTTTATCAGTAAATAATCCAATACTTTGCCAGATGTAACATGCAATAAACATATTGCTGGGAATAGACCAACTCAAACATTAGGCTGAGTTTTCCAAGTGAGCAACATTATTCTTAATCCCTATAACACTTGTTTAAAATAGGGATTTTGGATGATCAGCCATGATCATGTTGAATGGCAGTGCTGGCTCGAAGACGGTGCTGGCTCGATGGGCTGAATGGCCTACTCCTGCACCTATGTTCTATGTTTCTATGTTACACCATTATTTGCAGCATATCTATCAAATTGGTGGCACGGTGGCACAACTGCTAGAGCAGCTGCCTCATAATGCTAGAGACATGCGTTCAATTCTGACTTCAGCTGCTGTCTATATGGAGTTGGCATATTCTACCTATGATTACGAGTTTCCATCAGGTGCTCCGGTTTCCTCCCACATCCTAAAGACGTGTTGATTTATAGGTTAATTGGGCTCTGCAAATTGCCCTTGGTGTGTAAGGAGTGGATGAGAAAGTGGGATAACGGGGAACTAGTGTGAATCGATGATTGATGGTCTGTGTGGACTCGGTGGGCCGAAGGGTCTGTTTTCCATGCTGTAGCTCCAAACTAAACGCTACAATGAGGACTGTCAACAAAAAATCGCTTTGAACATCAAAATAATACCTTGTGGCAAAACTCTGCCTTGACTAAAGGAAGAGAAAGGGGTAGAGGGGGTTAAGGATTGGATTCCAGAACTGCAGAATGACCAATGGAGGAGTCACAGTTAGAGGGACACAGATCCACAAGGTTTGGAGGAGATTTAAACAAAATACTAACAAAAAGAAGCATCTTCAGTGACAAATGTGTAAAATAATTATTCAGTTGATAAGCTCTTACATGTGTACTTGTTACATTTCACAGTGAATGGAACATTTATTTCAAAAATTATTATCTGTGAATATATGTTTTTCGAATAATAAAGGTTCATTTCCTTATGAATTGGTAATTTCAACCCAAAGATTATTAAATAACCACATTTTACACATTTACTTCAACACTTGGTATTAGTTTTGAAGTTTATTGAAGGACATACCAAAAACAAATCAATAAGTTTGGCACGGTGGCGAACTGGGTTCAATCCTGACTTCAGGTGCTGCCTGTGTGGAGTTTGCACATTCTCTGTGATTGTGTGGACTTCCTCCAGGTGCTCTGATTTCCCTCCGTATCCCAAAGACCTACGGGTTTATTGGTTAATTGGCCTCTATAAATTGCCCCGATGGTGTTGCAAGTGAATGAGAAAGTGGGATAACATAGAACTAGTGTGAATGGGTGATCGATGGTCGGCATGGATTCGGTGGGCCGAATGGCCTGTTTCCGTGCTGTATCTCTAAACCATCTCCCAAACACAAGCCACTTCATCTACTGTTACAACTGGGATATCCACATCTAATCATCAAGCACAGATCCAAACCTCTGTCTTTACAAACCCATCTCCTCTAACCAGTGACTCTAACTTCACATACAGTGTCCTATCTATTTTAAATCAACTCAATAATAAATCCCGTGTCGGGAGGAACTGCAGATGTTAGTTATATATCAAAGATAGAAGCTGGAATAACTCTGCGGGTCAGGCAGCCTCTCTGGAGGAATAGAATAGGTGATGCTTAAGGTTGGAACCCTTCTACAGACTGAAAGATAGAGGAGGCCAGAACAAACCAGGGCCAGCAACAGACAGATGATCTCAGGAAGGTTGGAGTCCATATCGGCCCATCGTTGGCTGGGGAAAGTGTGTTAATGACAGGGATACAAGGATGCGAACAGTGGAACTAGTAGAACGGTTAAGGTGGGGGAGGGGGGAAACGGGGTGCGGAAAAGGAATGCAGGATTTACTTGAAATTAGTGAAATCAATATTGATACCGCTGGGTTGTAAGCTGCCCAAGCGAAATATGAGGTGCAGTTCCTCCAATTTGCGTGTGGCCTCACTCTGATATTAAATCCTACTTAGTTCAACCAGCATTTGTCTTCACCCCTTCAAACCAGTCTTTACCCAACTCAAATTTCTGCTGCATTCATGAGGTAAAAGACAGAAAAAGACATTCTGATTGAGTTTAGAAATGCTTCTGAGGCGTAGCCTCATGTCAGGGAGACCGAATTAAAAAAAACACAACATTTAGGCAAGTTACCAAATGAATGCACAATTGGAGACTATTAACAAATGTGAAAAATCACAAAGGTAAGAGTTTATTTGTGGCTAAGGTGGAAGAGGAAAGAGGATTGTAAAATTGAATGGGCTTCAATAATGTGTGTGATTTAACAAAATTAGCATCAAAATCAAATTTGCTTTGTGCGCAGAGACAAGGGACTGCAGATGGTGGAATCTGAAGCAATAAACACACTGCAGACTAAACAGCATCTTTGAAAACTGAAAGGAAGGGTCCCAACCTGATCCATTGTCTATCTGTGTTCTCCAGAGATTCTGCTTTGATAAATGATGCTAGATAGAAAACAAACACAAAATGGTCTTGTAATTAAGAGCTTTTGGGCAGCACAGTGGCGCAGTGGTAGAGTTGCTGCCTTGCAGCGCCAGACACCCGGGTTCGATCTTGACCACGTGTATTGGCTGGCCTGTACGGAGTTTGTACGTTCTCCCTGTGATCACGTGTGTTTTCTCTGGGTGCCCCGGTTTCCACTAACACTCCAAAGACGTACAGATTTGTAGGTTCATTAAAAATTGTAAATTGTCCCTAGTGTGTAGAATAGTGCTAGTATATGGGGTGATTGCTGGCCGGCATGGACTTGATGGGCCGAAGGGTCTGTTTCCATGCTATATCTCTGAAGTCTATAGAAGCTTTGTTTCTAGTTTGAAAGAAAACTGTGTTGTTGTCTTGAGCACACTTGGTCGAAACAATCTTTGAAGCCAACATCTTCACTAGTAGTCAGTAATTTAGTGAGTTTTGGACAGAGATAAAGTGTATTAATGTGCATCTAGCTATGATGTTTATTGATTCAATAATAAATTAATTAAAAACTACATTATCCTCTCCAGCTTAATGAACCTTATTATAAGATTTATCCAACAATAAGAAATAAGGTTATAAATCACAATCAGCAGTATTCAAATCTGGATCTATTGCCAAAAATTTTATCCATGCTGAATTCTCCAATATAAATCAGCTGTAAGTTTTAACCAATTGTTTGCAATTTTATTTGAGTTTGTATCAAACAGATACACAATTAAAAAAAAAAAATGTTTCATCCATATCAGTAACTTCAAGGAAGAGAGCACAAGGTGGAGTATACAAACCTGTTTTGTCTGATTTTAGTTTAGTTATGGTTAGAGATACAGCACGGAAACAGGCTCTCCCACCCACCGAATCCGCGCCGACCAACAACCCCGTACATTAGCACTATCCTACACACTGGAGACAATTTATAATCTTTACCGAAGCCAATTAACCTACATACCAGCATGGAGCGTGGGAAGAAAGCGGAGTGCCCAGGAAAAACCAATGCAGGTCGCGGGGAGAACGTACAAATTCCGTACAGACAGCATCCGCAGTCAGGATCGAACCCGGGTCTCTGGCGCTGTGAGGCAGCAACTCTACCGCCACGCTACTGTGTCACCCAAACAACTAACGTTTAAATTGACAGTCGGAAAAACTTTTATTTTTATGTGGTTCGTCACTTTTGCATAAGATTTGACTATACAAAGATGTACAAAGATTTTTTAAATGTGCCAAATATTTGTTTTAATAATTTGAAGGTAAAAAGAAAAATCACTGACTTGAAATACCTGTACTAACATTTAAACTGCATAATTGTATTAATTATCCTTTACTTCTGTATGAAATGCTGTCATAGTTCCTGCCTCAACTACCACCTCCAGCAGCACGTTCCATACACCCACCATCCTCTGCGTGAAAAAAGGTGTAATTAAATCTTGCCCCTCTCACCTTAAACCTATGCCCTCTGGTTCTTGATTCCCCGTCGCTGGATAAAATACTCTGTGCGTTCACCCTATCTATTCCTCTCATGATTTTATACACCTCTACAACATCACCATTCAGCCTCTTGTGCTCCAAGGAAAAAGTCCGAGCTGGCCCAACTTTTCCCATAGCTCGTCTTCGCTGTGCCATCTCCCAGTTGCCAAACATTTCAACTTCCAATTCTCATATTGACATTTCCGTCCTGGGCTGCCTCCACTATCAGAGTGAGGCTATACACAAATTGGAGGAGCAGCAACTCGTATTTCGCTTAGGCAGCTTACAACCCAACGGTATGAATCTTGATTTCTCTAATTTCAAGTAACTCTTGCATTCTATCTGTTCCTCCCCCGCTTTAGTAATCATGCTGGTTTCACTGGTTTTAGCCCTTCATTATAACCTCTTCCACAACCAACAAAGGACCATTGTGGGCTCCACATTTCTTGAATCATTGGTGTCGGCTCTGATTTGTTCTCTACCTTTTCATACCTCTGGTTTCCCTATCCCCCTGACTCCCAGTCTGAAGAAGGGTCTGGACTCTAGGATTGTGTGTCTATCCCCAGACTTTTGATGTTCTGGCAACATGCTCGTAAATTTTCCCCGCACTTCATGGCAAATGTCTTCACCCACTTGAAATAGGCAGGAAAGAAGAACAGAAAACAAATCCTTGTTTCTGTCGTTTACAATTAGTTCCAGACGTTAACTTCTGGAAAGACAGATAATCTGATTAATCTGGACTGCCCCTTTTAGCCAAGCTCCAAATAAGCATTGCTGCAATGTTGCCCACTTTCGAGAACCTCTGCAGCCTCTTGGAACAATAAACATTTCTGTGTCATTTTTAAATAAACCTTGAGGATAATACGGGGGGGCGGAGATCTGGGTATTTACTCTTTATTCTTGAAGACAACAGAAATTAGAAATTAGGGACAACTAGGATGTTTTATTAAAGATCGGATTATCTTTAATAAAAACGTAACCTCAATCTCCTTCAACTTTCCCAGTTTGTTTTAAACATTCAGAACATATCCACACTCGCTGCACAATCCAGTAACATATACCAAAGGCCTGTGACACCTTGCATAAATAAAAATCTCTTGATAGCTAACCTAGTTCTTAAGCTTATGCAACTTGCATAGATGTCTCCTCATATTCAATTCAAATAATCTAGCCACATGCATACAATGCGATTCTCTTAAAGTTATATTCCCCATAGTAGAGATATCCAGCTTTCTTCAGTTTTTCATTTTAATAGGGGTTTTAAACTAGATCAGTCCGGTGAAGTCCATGGAATTTCTTTCTCCCCCGATGCCAGAACTGTGGCTGTACTATCTTGTACTGTAGAAACAAGGAACTGCAGATGCTGGTTAATACACCAAAGGACACAAAGTGCTGGAATAACTCAGCAGATCAGGCAGCATCTCTGGAGAACATGGATGGGTGATGGTTCGTATTGAGACCCTTCTTCAGACTTTATTTGTCGGGCTAATTGACCAGACAATGGGGAACGGTTACATTGTTAATACTCAGAATTTTGCAGATTTCTTAAGAAAACAATTTTCCAAAATCTGGTTAAATGTTATTTACAGTTGGCCTGCTGGGTTAAACCAGCACTTTATGTCCCTTTGCTATACTATCTTATTCATATTTTGATTTTAATTTTAACAAGAAAGCAGATTATTTTAGTCAGCAAAGATCATACCTGTTATCCTGAAGACACTTTCTTCTAAAACAATTCAGAGATATTCAACTCCACAAATCCAGGGTTCGTCTTTGCACAGGCTGGAACAGCCAGTCGTGAATCCCACAGATGCATTTATTATTAATTATTAAACAGGTAATAATGGGGCATTTGGATAGCAGTAAAAGGATTAGTCCAAGTCAACATGGATTTATGAAAGGGAAATCATGCTTGACTAATCTTCTGGATTTTTTTGAGGATATGACAAGTAAAATGGATGAAGGGGAGCCAGTGGATGTAGTGTATCTAGATGTTCAGAAAGCCTTTGATAAGGTCCCGTACGAGAGACTGGTGATTAAATTAGAGCACATGGTATTGGGGGTAGGGTGTTGACGTGGATAGAAAATTGGTTGGCAGACTGGAAGCACAGAGTAGGAGTGAATGGGTCCTTTTCAGAATGGCAGGCAGTGGCGAGTGGAGTGCCACAAGGCTCGGTGTTGGGGCCGCAACTGTTTACCATATATATTAATGATTTGGAAGAGGGAATTAGGAGCAACACTAGCAAGTTTGCGGATGACACAAAGCTGGGTGGCAGTGTGAACTGTGAAGACGATGTTAGGAGGTTGCAGGATGACCTGGACAGGTTGAGGATTTCAGTATAGAAGTAAAGAGGTTCTCCTGCAGCTGTATAGGGCACTGGTGAGACCACATCTGGATTATTGTGTTCAGTTTTAGTCCCCTAATTTGAGGAAAGATATCCTTGTGATTGAGGCAGTTCAGCGTAGGTTCACAAAATTGAGCCCTGGGATGGCGGGACTGTCATATGAGGAAAGATTGAAAAGACTAGGCTTGTATTCACTGGAGTTTAGAAGGATGAGGGGAGGATCTTATAGAAACATAAAATTATAAAAGGACTGGACAAGTTAGATGCAGGAAAAATGTTCCCAATGTTGGGCGCATCCAGAACCAGGGGGGCCACAGTCTTAGAATAAAGGGGAGGCCATTTAAGAAAAAAACGTTTTCACCCAGAGAGTTGTGAATTTGTGGAATTCCCTGTGTGTAATGCAGAGTGTAATGGAGGCCAAATCACTGTTTGGATGCAAGAGAGAGTTAGAGCTCTAGGAGCTAGTGGAATCAATGGATATGGGGAGAAGGCAGGCACGGGTTATTGATTGGGGACAATCAGCCATGATCACAATGAATGGCGGTGCTGGCTCGAAGGGCTGAATGGCCTCCTCCTGCACCTATTTTCTATGTTTCTATGACTGAACTTCCACACTTGTGAGTTTGTGATGTATCTTTACTCCGCTTTGATCAAATGCTCTGTCGGTATGGAAGCTGGAGATACAGATGTATGTATGCCTTCTGATTTCCCTCTGAGACACCCTTCAGCCTTGCTGTCAGTCAGATGCCAACAAAAGTTACATTTTCTAGAGGCTGGAAAACAGTGAGCTTGTCATTGCTTTTATGAACTTTTTTCTTGAGGATAACATTCACACAAGTCTTGGAGCAGCCTTGAAGACTGATATTGTGTGGGGAGGATAATGGAAAGGACCAATTGACTATTCTCCACAGATTCCCTTACAAAATTTAATCAGCCCATCGAGCCTATTAACCCACCAACATATCTTTTGGATGGGGGAGGAAGCCTATATAGTGCAGAGTGCAGAATCGGACCCAGATCACTGGAGCTCTGTAACAAATAAACAAAAATGATTTACATTTAATGGCGAAAAATAGACAGTTGTTAAAATGATCAAAGATTTAAAAAATATATATTGTTTTCCTTAGATGATGAATGTTACTCATATTTCATTGAGCAAAGAAGCATTTGAGACAGAGGATATTTGTTCAGCGATGGTTTTATCTTGTTTAGGTGTTGGGTTAATTGAACAGAAAATGAGAAAAAGTGTAGGAAGGAACTGCAGATGCTGGTTTATACCAAAGACACAGAATGCTGGAGTAACTCAGCGTTTCAGGTATCATCTCTGGAAAAAAAAGGAATAGGTGACGTTTTGAGTCGGAACCCTTCGTTAGACTTGCATTGTCTGAAAAAGTTACATTGTTAACACTCAGAAGTTTGCAGATTTCTTAAGAAAAGAATTGAGAGGGGATCTTATAGAAACTTACAAAATTCTTAAGGGGTTGGACAGGCTAGATGCAGGAAGATTGTTCCCGATGTTGGGGAAGTCCAGGACAAGGGGTCACAGCTTAAGGATAAGGGGGAAATCCTTTAAAACGAGATGAGAAGAACTTTTACCGAGATGAGAAGAACTTTTTTTCACACAGAGAGTGGTGAATCTCTGGAACTCTCTGCCACAGAGGGTAGTTGAGGCCAGTTCATTTGGCTATATTTGAGAGGGAGTTAGATGTGGCCCTTGTGGCTAAGGGGATCAGGGGGTATGGAGAGAAGGCAGGTGCGGGATACTGAGTTGGATGATCAGCCATGATCATATTGAATGGCGGTGCAGGCTCGAAGGGCCGAATGGCCTACTCCTGCACCTAATTTCTATGTCTATGTTTCTATGTTTCCAAAATCTGGAGGCTAATTGTTATTTACAGTTGGCAACACTACATCCAAGCTGCATTGGAATTGTACGCCAACCTCATGGGGATACTGAACAGAAAGAAATGCAATGCTTAGTGTCAAAGAAATAACAGTGATAGGTACTTTAGTGTGATAAGGTTTCTCATCTTTTTAGCTACCAGCACATTGTATCCACACAGATTGAAGTAAATTCCCTCGTCATTCCCACCCCCACTCACCTTACTACAAGACTTAGTGCAGAATCTTTCACAAGGAGATACAGAGCAGAAGTATACTCAGTACCATTCACATCAAGTTTTGCTTAACCGAGCCTGGATGGGAAGAAATTGATATTCACCCCGAAACAGTAAAAGAAATGCACAGAGGAGATTAGATTAGATACTTTTATTATCACGTGACCAGTCACATGAGCTGCTTTGTTTTGCATATTTAAGCATACAGAGAGTCGCCATGTAACGGGCGTTGACAAGATACAAAGCACCCCCTTTTTTTGCCCCCAAATGTCCTCCCTCCTCCCCCTTGGTTCTTGACCCCCCCCTCAGTTAAAGATTCCTGAAATTTGTAAGAATATCCATCAACGGTGGCAATGCCAACCAAACTCCTCCATTGCACCACAATAGCAGAAGGTTGAAATAGTGTCTCCAGAACACCCCAATTATCTTCTTGCGGCAGTGGCAATGAAAACCAGAGCAAAGTATATCAACCACCCTCACATTCAGACATCGTGTCAACCATTCTACCAACAGTTCAAATGTTTTGAAATGGTTAGAGAACGACACATCCTGCAGCATCCAATGGCGGTGGAAAAATGCAGGAAACATTGCCCGTTGCAAACATCTAGCAGAAACAAGAAGAATACTTCAATTTCCAGTTCCTGTTATGTGTTTATTGCAGCTTTTGCATTGCTTCAGATTACCTGTCTTTTCCAGCATGAAAGTCAAGACCTTTTGCTTTATCAATAATTATTGCAGAGATGAACTGGAAACTCATCCTGCACAGGATAAACCAAACTATTAAAATAGATCAAATTTAAATTTAGCTTAATTTAATTCAGATCTCTCCAAAACCTGCATTGAAGGAGAACAGCCAGAGTTACTGCAGCTCTATATCACTTTGGTTTGGCTACATTTGGAGTATTGTGTGCAGTTCTGGTCACCCCGTTACAGGAGAGATGTGGAAGCTTTGGAGAGTGTGCAGAGGAGGTTTATCAGAATGCTGCCTGTATTAGAGAGTTTCAGCTACAGGGAGAGAGGTTGGATACACTTGGTTTGCTTTCTCTGGAATGTTGGAGGGTGAGGGGAGACTCGGAAGAAGTGTATACAATTATGAGATGCATAGATAGGGTAGAAGCTTTCAGTCAGAACCTTGCTCCCAGGGTGGAAATATCCAACACTAGAGAGTCTAATGTAAGGTGAGAAGGGGAAGGTTTAATGGAGATGTGCAGGGCAAGTTTTCCTTTCACACAGAGAGTGATGGGGGCCTGGAACTCATTGTCAGGGTGATGGAGGCAGATGATAGTGGCATTTAGGAAGCTTTCAGACAGGCACATGGATATGCAAGGAATAGAGGGATATATACTATGGAGGCAGCCGAGATCACTTTAACTTGGGGTCATGTTCGGCACAAATGTTGTAGACCAAATAATGAAGGCATCCTGGGGAAGTGGGAAGGAAACGGGTGAAAGGAAAACAATCATATTGCAGACTGCCCTTATTTACATGGATAAACAATGACTAAATGGTAGTCCTGGCAACCAGTTTAGTTTAGAGATACAGCGTGGAACCAAGCCCTTCAGAGTCCACACTGACCAGCGATCCCCGCACATTAACACGACATACTAAGGACAATTTTTTATAACATTTATACCAAGTCAATAAATCTACAAATGTTTTACAAATGTGTGGGAGGAAACCAAAGGTCTCAGAGAAAACCCACGCAGGTCACAGGGTGAAGTACAAACTCCGTACAGACAAGCACCAGTAGTCAGGATAGAACCCAGGTCTCTGGGTCTGTAAGGCAAAACCTCTACCGCTGCACCACCCCAATAATCAGTTATTGATAGTGATTGTTGATTAACTGATCAATATTCAGTTATTGATAGTTATGAAGAGGAATCCCTTTAAGAATTATTAATTACTTCTAGTAATGACTTGAACTTTTTATTTTTGCACATAAAAGGTTGATTTAGACATACAGTATGGAAAGAGGACTTTTGGCCCACTGAGTCTATGCTGAGCATCAATCACCCATTCACACCCATCGATCACCCATTTTGTTATCCCACGCTCGCATCCACTCCCTACGTATTACGGGCAATTTACAGAGGCCAATTGACAGAGGCCAACCTGCAAGCCTGTATGTCTTTGGGATGTGGGAGGAAACCGAAGGATACCAACAGGGTCACAGAGAGAACCAGCAAAGTTGACACAGAAGCAGCATCTGCGGTCAGGATTGAACCCTGGGTGTTTTGGACTGAGAGTCAGCAGCTCTTTCATCCTGAATTCTGCATTAAAAAGAGATGAGCACAGTTGCTTATAGTTTAGTTTATATTAGCGATACAGCACAGAAATTGGCCCTTAGGCTCACCCAGTCCACACCGACCATCGATCACCAGTTCACACTAGTTCTATGTTACCCACTTTCACATGCACTTCCTATACACTAGGAGCAATTTACGGAAGGCCAATTAAGCTACATACCTGCATGTCTTTGTGATGTGGGAGCAAATCGGAACCTCCGGGAGAGACCACTTGGGGTCACAGGGAGAACATCCAAACTCCACACAGACAGCACCAGAGGTGAGGAACGAATTTGGTTCACTGGCACTATGAGCCGGAAGATCTACCCGCTGTACCGCCAATGTTAACAATGCATTCCTCAATAAAGATTGGAAAACAAAATTATAAGGTGAATAAATTGTTCACATTGTCATTTATGTTCTAACCTTACAAACAAAAATCTTGTGGGCAGCAGTCATATGTCCTGTGCAACCATTTCAAATATTTAGACCCAGATTCTGTAGCTCTCTCCTACATGGCTTCAATTACTATCCAAAATAGTTTACCTTTTCAGAATCCTGCATTTAGGCAAGTTTAAATCCAGATACAAACATCAAAATCACAGAGAAAAATCCTTGGAATGAAGAAACTCAAATTTATTATTTTTTCAATTAAATTGAAGTACTTTATACACATGCCAAAAGTACTGCCTGATTTAAGTTCAGAAAGACCTGAAGAACCATTAGTCATTTACAATATCACAGGATTTTGCACTTCATGGAACAATAATCTGTGAAAATTGAAATACTATCTTTCTTCACTTTAAGAGTACAGAATATTCCATAAATCATTATTTAAGGAGTTCTTGCAACTTCACACAGCACATTAACAATACACTTCCGTTAAAAGTCCCTCAGGATATGCGAGTGATCTAATAAAAAGGAAAGCCTAAGGCTTTAGCTCAGAATATATACCTAACCAATTCAAGGTGGTTAGTTAAATATTTCTTCTTACAGGATATAATAAGTAGTCATAGTGATCTGAACTGGTTGAATGTGGCGAGGAAAGGGACAAGTGCAATAATGCTTGAAATCTGAAATTAAAAAACAGAAAATGCCTGAACTCAAGTAAGGCAGCATCTGCGGAAAGAGAAATAGTTAATGCTTCAGATCGGGCACCCTTCAATCTAGAATGTTGACTGCTTTCTTTCCTCAGATGCTGCCTGGCCTGCCATCAAATAAACAAAAATAACGTTGTTTTCTAAAATATCTTCACATACCTCACCATGGCATCAAAAATGTATCAGGAGCAGCAGTACACGTGGTCTTAATACAGGAGAGAAACAGGGTTCTTTCCAGCAAACAGGCTGCCATTGATTTACATACCATTAAAAATGGGACTGCCCTCAGAAATTGTTAGAATCAGAAGTAGTCTACAAGAAATGATGTGCAGCGCAAATCCAGCATTACAGCAGAAATTTTAGTTTCAAAATAATTTTCATGAAACAACATTGGAGTTGAATTCCTCTTCAAATATTATGAACTGTAGATGGAGGAAAAAGGTGTAGTCCACTCACCTTTTACGCATGTTTGACAAGAGTTTTTGAAATAACGCTTGTTTCGTTAATATCAAAGTTTAATTTACGCGATGTTACTTTTGGAATAACATGCTCAAATTTACTGCAGATGGCGTATTCACATGTTTAATTTATGCATTTTTGAATTACATGCTGCTTTTTAAGTGCGTAACTCCCACGTAAACCATAAGGTGCCTGCACTTTGAAAGGATTAACTGGAATCCCTTTTTTCAGGAAAGATTTAAGAGCATTTTCGTGACCAAGAAATTGACTCCTATACTCTTTAAACAATACTGCAACGAAAGTTGCATTTGTTGTATGTAAACTTTGGAGTCATGTTACTTGTTACAATGGACACAATGGCCAATGGATGCCTCCACTCAGACTGCCTAGGCCTGCCTACGTGATCTCCCAGATGTTAAACACTTTAACTCACCCCTCCCAATCACATACTGACCTTTCTGTCCTGGGCCTCCTCCACTATCAGAGTGAGGCCCAACACAAATTGGAGGAACAGCACCTCATATTTCACTTGGGCGGCTTACAACCCAGCGCGATGAGTTACGATTTCTCTAACTTCGAATGACACCTTGCTTTCCCCTCTCTCTGTCCCATATAATGCTCTTTCAATCATTCAAGTAGACATGGGTGCCCAAGTAAAGTGGAATTTAACAAAAAATACAAATGACTCAGCAAATGGACAAAAGTAGAAATTGAGTGGGAAGTTTTATGTTGAAATAATAGTCCTTATACTTTAAAGCAGCTTTCAAAGCCGACACTGCTGGTGTTAATGAGCTGGTTATCACGAGGGGGAAACCCAGTGTTTTCTACAGTCCTGAAATTATCTCAAACATTTCTATGCAAATCGTCTTGAAAAAAACATCTTTAATACGTTTATATATTTTCCTCAAAAACAGACTTATCTGGAGGCTTGGGGCATCTTTCTAGGATTAATTTTAAGTACACGACAAGAAAATAATGGTAATAAACTATTGCTCACCAGAAATATGGCTTGACACTTGAATACAAGATTAGTACAGATTAACAATCAAATTTAGTGAAAATAAAAAGGAACAAAGTGAGCATTATGAAGGTGTTAGAAGATGTGGTGTTAGATTATGTTGGTGGTGGCGACGTGGCTGAAGGTCGGGCATCGGGGGATGCACCGCTGCCACAGGATGATCACAGACGTACAGTTGGCAATCTTTGCCAATATGCTGGGGGTATCACTATTCCTCCTTGTTGTCCTGTACCATTATGTTGCTGTTAACAATTCTAAGAAGCTAGAGTGATGTCATATCACAAAACCATTATATTTAACAGTGTGACAATTAGGCCCAATCAAATTGGAAGGAAAGATGGAAGCTTGTTTAGCAGATGAAAGAAGATCCACATTGGATTTTACCAATACTTAATTCAAATAAAACAACTGCATTAAGTGTGCTTTGTACTTAAAATATGTGCCTTGTCAATAAATATTCAATTTGTTGGGGGGAAAAAAAATGTTGGGAAGCTAATCTGCCACAGTTCTATGGAACCAAAAAACCAGAGGATTATAGTCTACGTCCGTCAAAGTAATGCAGCATATAAAAATTAGAAAAGTTTTAAAGATCTTTAATTCACATACAAGAACATTTTATTAGGCAATCGCTGTCCATATCAACATAACAAACAATCCAAATATGCGAAGCACATACTAAACAGCAGATTAAAACCAATTCTCATTATCTAAATTATTAAACATCAGTTTAATCTACTGTTCGCCAATCATGATTCCTTTTCTAAAAATAAATGAACTATTTAAAAAAAAATGTGGCAATACCGTTTTTATTCCAGATTAAGCACCATTTTAAATTTTATTCTGAGTAAGGAAGGAGAGGGAAGGGATATATATAAATGAACTGCAGCAGACAGATCAAAAATGTAAATAAAGGAGATCTGAAATAACAAAATGCTCAAAGTGCACACCATGTTTGTCAGCAGATTAACAGTTAACGGCAGAGATTTGACTGGAATATAAAAAAATTATATTCAAAACATTGTATGATTTTAAATTCTTTATGGATGTTAATGCATTTTGAACAACAAATGGAAACTTATAGTTTTAAAAGCTACTCTAAACAGTAATGGGAATGAAGAGGGGTTGAAATGTCAGGAAAAAGTGTGGGAGTACCTTGATATTCATTCACATGATGTCAATCAAGTACGACAGAAAATTAATGGAAAACAAATTTAAAAGAAATGTGCATTTGATTCAGATAAACAAATATTTGGAGATATATGTTTGGCATTCTAGGTGAAGAAATTGGGTGTACCAACTGCTGCTGGATTCTCAAAAATCTTCGGACAATAAAGAGGTTGAATGCCGACTATCCATACAGATCTTGCCCCTCCTTGACATCCAAGGATAAAATGGTGGAAGTGGCAAGATCTGGATCCCAGCTGTGATATTTTAAGGTGGCCATGCAGTGATGGTTCATGTTGTATATTTCAATGCCTGTAGAGAGAGGATACTCGTGGAATCAACCGTTATGGGTTAATATGATGCAGATAGTGTTGATCTCTTCCGTTACAGCAGGAGGAAAATGGTTCCCCGATGAGAACAATTTTAATGAGCTTTCCTAAAAACAAATGTTTTCGATTCCTTAAATGCAAGTTTGGGTACCAGTGACATTTTATGATTTTGTTTAAATACAAATTTGCATACAAGAGTTCATTTTTCATTTCACAATCCAACACTTGACTGCTATTTATGAAGGGTAATTTTTAGCTTTCTCCCACTATGAATTCTGCCAGAAATGTTTTAATTGTTCCATTTCACTAACTCAAAAGGTGCCGCACACAGTTTCTCCTCTCATTCAATCCTTGGTTACAGATCTCCATTTTGTTTTAAGGCAACTTTAAAAAGTCCTGTCAAGTTTCAACTATACAACAGAATCCAGAGGTCAGTTCTATTCTTCAAGAGCTTATGGATCACATTAATAGGGCTGAATATGTACTTAAAGTAAATTTGGCTAGATTTTCTTTTAAAAAGTATTACAAAAATATTCAAGTTTTTACGCAGATTAATATGTAATATTAAAAATAGAAACAATCTTAGAACAGTGCTGAATTAAATCTGCTAATGAAAACCCACTATCTGCGACTGTATGTTTATGTTGAAAAGACATTTTCAAACCAATTCATTCATCTGATGGGCAATGTTTTGGAACCGAGTAGAATCTTACCGAATCTGTGTCACCACTGCAGGTAACTTGCCAAAAATGACAGGAACAGTTGTGGCGGCTGACACATTAGATAGCTTGCTTGTGTTACTTTAACCAAAGTACCACTGAAGCTAACTTAACAGGTCTTTTCAAGGGTGTCATTTTGCATTTCTACCTTAAGATTAGATTTGCTGTATTAATAGTTAATGGAGTCTTCCACTTCATGAAAATGGGAACACCGTAATGACTTTTCTCAGGTACAACCTATAAACCGTGAGGAATAAGAGAGGGTGCACAATCTTTTTAATTAATTGCGTAAACAAGTTCAAGTGTTGTTAAATAATCAACACACTCATTTTAAGCTTACCTGGCTAGCTTGAGAAGCAACTTTAAAAACTTCAAAAGCTGCTTAAAAATATCACTGGCCAGATTCACCATTACCTGTGACTGACAGTCATACTCTTAATGTAGAATGTTCCAGCTTGCGATAGTTATTCCAAACAACATATTTCTGAGGTTCTCCAATATAAACAGAGAACAACTGTACTTCATGGATGAACCGTCCCATCTCTATCATCCTGACCTTTGTCTGGCTTGCTCACTTCAATACATGAATGCGCAGAAGATGGGGAAGAATGGAACTGTTTATCTCAAGCTTTCAGGAATATGGTTCAGTAGAAGAAAAAAAAGATTTCTAACCAGTAAATACAACCCAAGATCAAAAGAGGAAAATCTCTGAACAACAAATGCACGTCCGTCTTTGGCATTTCAGTTAATATCTGCACAGTGATCCATGGATTAAAAAAAAAACACCGTGCCAGGCTGTGTCAGACAATGTTGTTTGTGCCTCTGAGTCCGACTCCACGGGCAAACTGTTCGAGAAGTCCCCCAATGGCCGAGGGGCTGGTAGATATGGATCTGAGGCCCACTGTTGCACTGTACGCAGACAAGAATATGGCTCTGACTTCCTCTAGCTTGGCCCTTCGCTCTGGAATGGGAGGACGTCTGCAAAGAGAGAAGCTGCTTAATTCAAGTGCAAAGTTAAAACTTGATCAAGATTGCTGTTTATTCACCTTGGTTTTTAAAAACACCAAATGCTTTAAACGCAAGCCCAGGAAACATTGCTCCCTTGCTTTACCTTCAGAGACCTCTAGTGGTGTAATAGACAAACTGTCAGTGTGTTAACATGTCCGCACAACAAAACGTCAGCGTCTTGCTGAATTTGGTGGTGTAAGAATTAAATGTGTTGGACAGCAACTATGCCAATTGATAGATCACGTTGCATTGGGTCATGAACAAGAGTGGAACTAATTAGATTGATTAAACATTAAATGAAAAAACAACTTTCTAAAAAATAAAACATTAAAAAAAACTTCCATTCCTGATCTTGACCCAATGCGGTGTGTTGTTCTATCAATTCGTGTAATTGTCGTGCAACACCTCTAATTCTTACACCTCCAAATTCAATAAGAGCTGATGTTTTAAAAAAAATAAAACAAGCTGCTGATGTTGTAATATTATAATTTATTTGGGAGGGGCAAGGGTTGGATGGGGATAAACATAGAAATTAGGTGCAGTAGGTCCTTCGGCTCTTCGAGCCTGCACCGCGCATCAATATAATCATTGCTGATCATCCAAATCAGTATCCCGTACCTGCCTTCTCTCCATACCCCCTGATCCCCTTAGCCACAAGGGCCACATCTAACTCCCTCTTAAATATAGCCAATGAACTGGCCTCAACTACCCTCTGTGGCAGAGAGTTCCAGAGATTCACCACTCTCTGTGTGAAAAAAGTTCTCCTCATCTCGGTTTTAAAGGATTTCCCCTTATCCTTAAGCTGTGACCCCTTGTCCTTGTAAGGGTCCTGGATCTAGCCTGTCCAACCCCTTAAGAATTTTGTAAGTTTCTATAAGATCCCCTCTCAATCTCCTAAATTCTAGAGAGTATAAACCAAGTCTATCCAGACTTTTTCATAAGACAGTCCTGACATCCCAGGAATCAGTCACCTTTCTGCATCCCTCTATGGCAATATGTCCTTCCTCAAATTTGGAGACCAAAAACGCAATACTCCAGGTGTCGGGTATTGGTGAACAATTTCCTATGAAAGCCAACATACCATTCGGGCTGCACCTGCATGCCTCTTAGACCAGACACTCGTCTCGCTGCATCTCCCCTTTCCCAATCGGCCACCATTTGATAATAGTCTGCTTTCCCGTTTTTGCCACCAAAATGGATAACCTCACATTTATCCACATGATACTGCATCTGCCAAACATTTGCCCACTCACCCAAATATCCAAGTCACTTTGCTGTCTCCTATTTTCAGCTAACTGCCCCCGTTAGTGATCCGCTTTAGATATTTCTCATTCCCTCATCCAGATCATTAATATATATTGTAAATAGCTGGGGTCTTGAGTTGCGGTACCCACTAATACTGCCTGCCAGCTGGACCTGTTTCCTTACTGTTGAGTAAAATACTCCTCCTCCCACAGTTATAGATTCACATTCAAAACAGAAGTATTGATTGGTGACAATTTTGGGGGAAACAAACTCTTTTGTAAATGATAAATCCATGAACATTATAAAATATCCGTACTGTTCTATTTTCATAACGTTAAGACCATTTAATTCTCATCCCTAATTGCTCTCAAGTTAGTAATAGTGAGCTGCCTTCCTGTCTGTCTTTCTGTTGAAGATACTCCCACAGTATGTTCAACAGAAGATTGACGATCTTGATCAATCTTCAATCGGAAGATTGTTGCGGAGGCAATGTGTGAATTTTGACCTTGTGATTATAAAGGACCAGCAGTATATTCCCAAATCCGGACGGTGTGCAATTTGGATGGGAACCAGTAAGTATTGGCATTCCCAAGTGTCTGCTGTCTTTGTTCTTCCTGGTGGTATAAGGTTAAGGAGGCAATGACATAGATTTAGCTTAAGAGAAAACAACATGGAAACAGGCCCTCCAGTCCACCAAGTTCATTCTGATCATTCATCGCCCGCTTACACTAGTTCTATGTTATCCCATATGCTCATCCACTTCAGACACATGACGGACAATTTTACAGAGTCTAATTAACCTACAAACACGCAAGTATTTGGGATGTGCGAGGAAACCAGAGCATCCGGGGGAAACTCACGCGATCACAGGGAGAATGTATAAACTCCATACAAACAGTGCTCGTGTCTCTGGCGCTGAGAGGGAGCAGCTCTACCAGCTGCGTCACTGTGCTGCCCTTGGAGCAGCTTAGGCAAGTAGCTGTGGTGTATATTTTTAGATCGTACTTATTGCAGCCACCAGAATCAGTAGTGGAGGGAATGAATGTTAACTGTGGTGGATGGGATGCCAAATCAAGTTGTTGCAGCTATACACATCCAGAGATTGTAGAGAGTACTCGACTCCTGACTTTTGCCTTGTAGATTGATGTCACTGGAAAGGGTAATACATTTTTATGGTGGTTGAAAGGACACCAATTTGCTTTGGCCTGGATAGTATTGAGTTTCTTACACACAATTTTAGCTTCAGCATATATGTGAGTATTCTAAAACACATTATGGCCATGGAGATGGCAGAAAGGCTTTGGGTTATTCGATGTGTCACTTGCCACAGCATACCCAGCCAGACCTGCTTCTTGTCATGATGTTCATATGGCTGGTCCTGTTTTGAGCTTCTGTTCACTGGTGACCCCAGAATGCTGAAGATGTGAAACACGATGAAGCTAATGTCACTGAATGTGAAGGGTAGTTACATCTTCTCGTGTTGATTGGTCATTGGTATTCTTGTGGCCTGAATTTTAGTTGCCATTTATCAGTCTATGAAGTTATCTCAGCCTTGATTTATTTGCTGGGCAGTTGCAAATGGAATCAAAATTTTTTGCAATCAGTGAACTTTCCACCTCTGGTTTTCAACGTACAGGTGTTAAGTCACTACAGGTAAATACAGCAAAGGTCAAAAAGGTTTGGGTTCCGATTCCACCTGTTCCTTTTCTCCAGAGATGCAGCCTGACCCGCTGAGTTACCCCAGCATTTTGTGTCTATCAAGGTTTAAACAAGCCTGTCTTTCTGTCCGATTCCTTGTCTTCACATGTCAAAATATCCACACCCAGAGTATTTTTTTTGATTTAAGCTTCACAGGTATTCTGTCAGTTTTAAAAGTTACATCGCACGACTCGTGCAAATTAAAATTTATCAAATAGCGTTGTAGTCGAGTGAAAATGCCAACTTTGCAGCCATTTCTAGACCCAATGCCCCTAGATACAAAATGGAAAATGCATCAGGACATATTGCACAGAATATTTATAGTTGAATGAAGAAAGCAGGGCCTTTATCTTTTTCAAGGTCCTTCGTGGTAGGCTGATCCAGAAGATCAAGATGGATGGGACATACGGTGACTTTAGTTTAATTTATAGATACAGCGCGGAAACAGGCTCTTCGGCGCCTACCATCGATCCCCATACAGTAGTACTATCCTACCTACTAGAGACTATTTCCAATTTTACCACAGCCAATTAAGCTACAAACCTACACGGCTTTGGAGTGTGGGAGGAAAATGGTGCACCCGGAGAAAACCAATGCAGGTCACAGGGAGAACATACAAACACTGGACAGACAGCACCCATAGTCAGGATCGAATCCAGGTCTCTGACACTGTAAGGCAGCAGCTCAACTGCTGCGTCACCGTGCCGATTTAGGAGATTGGATTCAAAACCGGCTTATCCATAGAAGACTGAGTTTAGTAGTGAAAGTGTTCTAAGTCTGTGATCCGAGGAATTCTGCATGGAGCTGTGCTGGGACCTCTGTTCTTTGTTTTATATATATATATATATATAAATTATTTGGATTAAAATGTAAATAGATTGGTTAATAAGTTTTCAGATGACACAAACATAGCTAACATTGCAAAGAGAAAAAGCTGTCAAAGGATACAGTAGGATATAGATCAGTTGCAGATATGGGTGGAGAAATGGCAGATGGAGTTTAATCTGGAACTGTGTGAGTTATTGAACTTTGGGGGGGGGGTCAAATGTAGGGGAAATATATAGTTAATGGCAGGATACTTAACAACATTAATGTACAAATGGATCTCTGGATCCAAGTTTGTAGCAAGACGTGATAAAGAGAGCGTATAGTATGCTTGCCTTCAATGGTCCGAGCATTGAGTATAAGAATCAGCCGGTCACGTTGCCGCTTTATAGAACTTTGGTTAGGCTGCATTTGGAATATTGTGTGCAGTTACTCTCCCATTCCAGGAAGGATGTGGAGATTTTGGAAAAGGTGCAAAAGGGATTTGGCAGGATATTGCCTGGATTAGAATGTGTAAACTATAAAGAGGTTGGACAAAATCTGGATAGTTTTCCTCTGGAGCTTTGGAGGTTGTGGAGAGACCACTTCAAAGTTTATGAGAGGCATAGATAGGGTAGGCAGTCAGACCGCCCCCCCGCCCCCCCCCCCCCCCTCCCCCCGCCGGCGCTGCCGCCCCCCCCCCCCCCCCCCCCCCCCCCCCTCACCCCCCCCCCTCCCCACCCCCCCCCCCCCCGCCCCCCCCCCCCCCCCGGTGAAAATGTCACCCCCCCCCCCCCCCCCCCCCCCCCGGTGAAATGTCAAATACTAGAGGGTCAGATGGTGATAGTTTAAAGGACATGTGCAAGGCAAGTTTTTTTTATTGCAGACAGTGAGATTTCTTCAAGTTAACCACAGGTATCATGGGGTGAAGGGACTGTTCCAGTGCTATTCTATGTCCTATGATTGTTGAGCTGACCTCAGAAACGTATCCAGCAGAAATGTTATAATTATCAACGATAACTCCTGCTGACTTTAGTGGAGTGTATGATTACACTAACCCATTGCATTACTTGGCTGCCAATCTCAATTTTGAGTTTATGCATTTCATCTCCAAAATGGAAATTGTTAAATGGGAATAAATGACACAGGAATTCATTCACTAGATGGCATCTTATTCTTCAAAAAAATATCCCAGATGGATGAGAGCAATTTTCATTAAAAAAAAAATACTTATCCCTTTGATGTAAATAATTTACAAACAAAAATATTTGGTCAGATTTAATTATTGTTATCATTTTGTCTCTCTTGCTCTGATAGCACACATATTCAAAACCATGACCTGACCTTGTCCAGTCAAAATACTTTTTTAATCAAAATAGAAGAGAACAATTTTTCTACATCGCCATCAAAACCATTTGTGGCTGTCATATTATGAACTCCATCTCTCTCACGTACAGTGGATCTGTGAAGTTGGAAATCTTATTTGGCGGGAGTGTTAAGGGCATATTGTATCACTGGGTAATCATTTTCCACAAAGGTCTTTTCTTTCAAGAATAATCTCAGAGGATTCATTGGCACAGTCGGTGAAGGTTGGCTGCCTGAACGTTGATGGATTGAGGAATTACTTCTGTTCTTCAACTCATTTTTTTCCCCCAGTTTTCAATTCTGACAGCTACTTAAGCACAACTGATTTATTTTTACTGACTGCACGAGGTTTAACCATTTGTGACACAGATAAATACAGAAATCCTCCTGGCAATCTGCTTATTTTCACCTTTGTATTTTCATCTTTCTTTCTCCCACCCCCACGATTATGCCAACTGCACATAGAAAGCCTCAAGCATTTAAAAAGGCCCAAAGCCCTAATGCACAGAGAACCTGCCAACAAATAGATAAGAAAATGTGAGAATTCATCTCTCCCACTTCTTATTTGGTTAACGTCACATTTAGCTTCCTATACACAAATAACATGTTTTCCTCCACTCCTGAAGGACTCCTGAAAGCAGCAGGACATCATCCAGGTTCTCATCAATGATAACGAATATCATGTTTCTCTGTGGTGTACAAGAGATGGGTGGGTCAGGGTGATTACATATTTTTCCTTCTTTTGCAGAGTCCTGGTACGTTTAAGCTCAAGCTGAGAATGGAAGCTCGATGCATAAAGAAATGTGCAGATAGTGAAAGAAATTGAAGGAGGGGATGCGAGGGCAGACGAGGTAGACAGAGAGAGGAAGACACCTTTGACAGGATTAAATAATTTTGATGCAAAAGTTGCGTAATCTCAGCAGCACTCACAGTCTCCCATTGGCTCCATCATCTTGACCGTTGAAGGGGAGGGGTGAGTCATTGGTAATTATAGCCGGGTCATGAATACTGCCACAGCCAGACACGATCTGCCAGCTGCCATATTCCGTGGAAGAGGATGAAGAAAGGGAATACTCTGTGGAGCTGCACAGGAAGACAGTGAAATACAACATAAGCACAATTGGGCCCTTGGACTAAGCTAGTGTTTTTTTTTTTTTTAAAGCTTTGAATGGTTATCCCAAAAATGTTATTAAAACATTCCCCCAGTTAGTTGCTTCCCTATTGTGAGGCCAGTATGTTCTCTGTGCATAAGACACATTAAGCCATTACGTAACGCAATGCCTGGCTGCTTCTAGAGGTCAAAGACTCGTGAAAGGTCATCATAAAATTATGTGACAATAACCATTGAAAGGTTAATGCAGAGGCATGTGACATATACTGAATGAAAGTTAATTCCTTATCTCTCCACATCCATACTGATCGGTTTGTTAATATGGGGGCATGATTCTTTGGAGTGAAGGGTCCTGGACAAGCCCACTTTTCCCAGTGTCAGAGTGGCACAGCTGGTAGAGCTGCTACCTCATAGCACCAGTGACCAATATTCGATCCTGACTTCGGGTACTGCCTGTGTGGAGTTTGCACGTTCTCTCTGTGAGTGCGCGTGTTTCCACTGGATGCTTCGCGTTTCTCCCACGTCCCATAGACTGTGGTTTTGTAGACCTCTGTATATTGTCCCTAGTGTGTAGGGAGTGGATACAAAAGTGGGATAGCATTGAACTAGTGTGATCGGGTGATCTATGGTTGGCATGGACCCGGTTGGCCAAAGGGTCTGTTTCCATGCTGTCACCTCCAAACAATCAATTTAATTCTAATAGATACTAATGCCATGGACATTTGAAATCCCGTGGCTTTAACTTTTCATGACGGAACCGAATTCTGCAATAGTCAAGGTCAAGTTTTTACTAACCCTCAAGTTCTTTCCAAAAGATGTTAATAAAATGGAGAAGACAGTGTTTCATATTCCACTCTCTTTAAGTTTGCCTTTTTAGAAAAATATTTAGACAACATATACTTTGAGTTAGTTTTTTTTTTAGCTGTGAGGAGATTTGCTTGAGTTGGATACCAGAAAGCCAGTGAAGAGTCAGTGTGCACCATCAAGAACAATGTAGATTTCTATTGTTTCTTATGATGCAGTTCATGAGTCCTCTTCCAATGTGCTTTCCTGGCAAGACCAGAAACTAAAATTGTGGGAAAAGGCAGAGCTAGGGAGATATCACATTAGAGACACACAAGGAATGGCAGATGCTGGTATCATGTGGAAAACAGTGTTGGAGATACTTAGCAGACCAGGCTGTGGAGAGAGATGCAATAAACTGCAGATGCTGGTTTAAAAAAAAATAGACAAAGTCTGTCCATGTTCTCCAGAGATGTTGTCTGATCTGCTGAGTTCCTCCAGCACTTTGTCTTTATTTGTGGTGGTAATGGAGAGGCAATATATCAGGTTGGGACCTTTTCCCAGTCAGAAGAAGGGTCCCAATCAGAAATGTCACCTGGCCATTCCCTCCAGAGATGTTGCCTGACCTGCTGAGTTCCTCCAGCACTTTGAGAAATCATGTTAGCTCCTCGACAGAAAGAGTATTTTAAAGATAGTATATCCCATAGCATAAATAATTAGCTTTATGTTAAAGTAAAATTTGTTTCACTGCATATTGGCATAATGTTAGAAAAACAGCAAATCAGTAGTAAATTTAGAAAGAAATGGGGTAGAATTAACCACACAGAAGGGCACTGAAAAATAAGAGGAATTGAAGCCAAGGGGAACAACAAGTGTTCTATAAAGGAAGAAATGTCGATGATACCTCGAGTCAATTTTTTCATTTTTCCTTTTCAGATTTTCAAAACAGTTCAGTCGCTCACAATCAGTGAGGGCAATTCTTCAGCACCATTACAGTACAGAAACCATGGTGAGGGACTTAACAATGCCAACCTTCTGTCCAGAAAGTAGGAATGCCAACTTTAGCACAATAGCCACAAAGAATATTCACAAAACATTGACTAAACTGATAAGTAAACTTTGATTAACCTGGGCCACTGTGCAATCACATCACGTTGGCAGTAGAACTTAGGGGTAGAACCTATTGTTTTTTTCCCAAAATTGTTAACAACTATAATTATATTTCAGAAAATGATCTACACAAGTAAAGTACTTTGTAACATCATGAAAACCTACTAAGGTACTCGATAAATGCAAGGCCTGATGCATTTCAGACATCGGTAGGCATTGGAAACAAAAAAAAATCCATTGAGTTTCACTGCGAAATTGCAAAGAAGACAAGAGACAAAGCTCAAATATGAAATATCAAAGGACTGGATTAAAAGCAGATTATTTGCAATGCTTATTTGACTCCAAAGACCATCGACTCGTACTGCTTAATGTTGTGAATAAATAATATTAAAGTGAACGCTTTCAGATATTTTCTAGATATTCTAATAATGCTGCAATAATTCACAGTAACATTATTTGTTTCTGGTTCCTTTTTCAACCAAGTTTTGAATCAGGTTTCCTATAGCTAATGAAATAGAAATTTGAGCAGAAACTGCTGGTAGTGGGATACCTATGATTAGCTGTCACTTTTTTTGTTTTAAACCTCCAGAGGATTGAAGCATACTAACCTCCTTTCAGGGACAGCCAAGGGACTACTACCAGTTCTCAGCAAGTTATTTTCTGATTGGCAGTGTGATGGCCTCGGTTCGGATACACCAGGTTGCAACAACCCCCGTTCTTCTGCCTGGTTAAGCAAGTGCGGTTTGTTCCACACAATAGTCTGTGGTGATGATGTCCTACCTCTTCTCCTGAAATTCAATGCAAGCAGATAAAATGTTAGGGCAATGATCAGAAAAGCATTAAAAAAAATTATAGCCCAGCTCCAGAGCAATTAACAAGGTAGTGACGCAAGTCAGGAAAAGGGCCCCAACCCGAATGTCCATTTCCCTCCACAGATGCTGCCTGGTCTGCTGAGTTCCTCCAACACTGTTTTCTGCTCATGATTCCAGTCTCTGCAGTCTCATGTCTCCAATTACATTATATTGCTTTATCCATGTGTGTCTCAAAAAAAATGTGGAGGACTGTTTTGTATTCCAAAGGATTTTCACAGCCAGTTTTGACAAAGATGTAACGATTTTGTTGCTAATTAATATACAGCAATATCAAAGATTAAAGAATAAACACTTGCTTCTTACGATCCAAATGGTCAATTGCAGAAGGAATGAAAGAAAAACACTTCAGATGCTGAAGATCTGAAACAAAACAAAAATTGCTGGAAATACTCAGCTAACCCAACAGCGTTTGTGGGGAATGAATCAGTTAGAAATAAACATGTTTCAAGATGCCGAGAAAGTTTGGAAATGGGACAACCCCCACCTCTCCCCAACAGGTTGGACATGACCTGTCTTTCTATTGTGAGCTTTATGGTTCTGTCTAGATTCTGGTTCCTGCAAAACAACAGTGTGCCAATAATATTAGGCGTTCCTCAACGTGGGAAGATAATTGAAATAAGCCATTCCATATTTCATAGCATCATTTTTCTGCATACCTTTGCCCAGAAGGAGAATCTGCTCATTTGTCCAAGTATTGAAATGATTGTTGAAAGCAGCACAGTGGTGTAGCAACTACATTTAATCCTGATCTCAGCTGTTGGCTGTGCAGCTTACATATTGCTTGTAACTATGGAGGGGCTCATGGATATGCACAAAATGGTGGGATATGTGTGGACAGAGGATATTAACTTGGCATAATGTTCGGCATGAGTATTATGGGCTGAATGACCTATTTCTGCGCTATACTGTTCGCTGTGACCATCTGGTTTATTCCTCCGAAGGTAGACAAAAATGCTGGAGAAACTCAGCGGGTGAGGCAGAATCTATGGAGCGAAGGAAATAGGCAACGTTTCGGGTCGAAACCCTTCTTCAGACTGATCTGAAGTTACTTGTAAGTTACTTGTAACTAGTTATACAGTCACATGGTATGCATATACGCTCTTTAGCCCAACTCGTCCATGTTGACCAAGGTCCTGATAACGCTAGTCCCATTGGCCCACATTTGACCCCTATCCCTCTAAACCGGTGGTTCCCAACCTTTTTGTCCTGTTTACCTCTGGCAAATTTAATAGTACATAACAATGTTATTTCACTTATTTATGAACAACTAATGATGAACAGATACCAATATACCAGAGCCAAACACAGTCAGTCAATGAGAAAAAAACATGTACAAATCCAGAATCAACAAATTGACCCCCTGGGTAAATTTACCCCAGGTTGGGAACTCTTGCTCTAAACTTTTCCCATCATATACTTAATGCCAAACAGATTCAACTGTTACAGAGAAAGGTTGAATAAGTTAGGTCTTTATTCTTTGGAGCGCAGAAGGTTAAGGGGGGATTTAATAGAGGTCTTTAAAATGATGAGAGGGATAGAGAGAGTTGACGTGGATAAGCTTTTCCCATTGAGAGTAGGGAAGATTCAAACAAGAGGCCATGACTTCAGAATTAAGGGACAGAAGTTTAGGGGTAACATGAGGGGGAACTTCTTTACTCAGAGAGTGGTAGCTGTGTGGAATGAGCTTCCTGTGGAAGTGGTGGAGGCAGGTTCGATTTTATCATTTAAAAATAAATTGGATAGGATGGGAAAGGAATGGACGGTTATGGTCTGAGTGCAGGTAGATGGGACTAGGGGAAAATAAGTGTTCGGCACGGACTTGTAGGGCCGAGATGGCCTGTTCTGTGCTGTAATTGTTATCTATATTACTAAAACTTTGTTCTTGACCGGTTTTGGCTGTCTGTGCTGCGGTTTCCGAGAGTACACCGCCACCTACGGCCGTCATTTTTGGCCACCTCGCTCAGAGCCCCCCTCCGCCGCATGTGTGCTGAGGATTTTTCCTGTCTATGAAAATTGACAGAGATATTAATGTTTTTACAACATTCCCCATTCTCTCTGCTGCCCCTGCTGGAGGGAGGGGGAGGGACTATAAAACCAGGAAGTGGTGTGCCTCAGTCAGTCTCTGCAAGCGGTGTGCCTCAATCAGTCTCTGCAAGTGGTGTGCCTCAATCAGAGCTTTGAATGACACTGACAAATGTCTACAGCACTGTGAGTACCCTTAATTTGGTTTGAAAATGAAAATATGGTTAGAGGTAAAAAAAAGCACTGCCTGCAAATGGTTTTGTTTGGGTTTGGGTTGAAGTAAAAAGGCACTCTCTCCTCCCCCCCCCCCTCCCACTCCTCCTCCCCTCCCCTCCCCCTCCCCCCCTTTCCTCTCTCCCCCCCCTCCCCCTCCCTCTTCCTCTCCCCCCCTCCCTCCCCCCTCCCCCCCCCCCCCCCCTCCTCCTCCTCCCCCTCCTTCAATCCCCCTCTCCTCCAATCCCCCCCTCTCCTTCTCTTACCCCCCCTCTCCTCCTACCCCCCTCCATCCCCTCCTCCACCGTCCCTCCCCTAAAACCCCCCCCCTCCCCTCCACACAACCCTACCCCCCTCCCTGCTCCCCACCTCTCCTCCGCCCCTCATCTCACCTCCCCTCTCCCCCCCCCCCCCTCCTCCCCCCCCCCCCTCCTCCTCCACTCTCTCCCCCTCTCCCCCCTCCCCCCCCCCCCCCCTCTCTTCCCCCCCCCCCTCTATTAGCGTGAGTGCGGGAGGTAGTTAGTGTGTGACGCTGCATGCCGCCTCCCCCCCCCTACAACCGCACGTTGGGGGAACAGACCCAACGGGTCTGCACTTGGTCTAGCATGGTTATAATGTTAAAGGGGAGCAGGCCTGTGTGAATCCAGTGGCCAAGTGGCAGCCTGGGTGGATTGTTGTAAGAACAAGAATACAATTTGTCAGCAATGAAACATGAAGTAGTAAATGAGAAATGAAAGCAAGATATTAAAAGTTAAGAATATCCAGAAAATAAAGTTGCAGGGGAATGTCAAGAAACACGTAGGTTGAAGAACTACAAAGAAGTAATATCATGGTGAATAGGAGTGGAGAGACAGGACTACATTAAAATTATGCTTGATATATCTATATTAAAACTGCTGCTGTCTGACAAAAAATGATTTAATGATAGCACATGGAAAGAGACTGACTATACAATTTTAAGCATAAACAAAATCATGGAAGCTATTTGTAGCTGGAAGATGTACTCCTTGCAGCGGCAACATAATACATCTGAGATTGGCTGAGTGACGGGCAAGATGTTGTGCGCAGCTAGGATTGAACCGTATATTTAATGTTTTCATTTCTGTTCTGCAAAATTAAAGGAACATTTAAGAACTGTCTCACCATCATCATCCTTTGAGAAGGAGAGGTGAGAAAGTAGTCTCCTTGCTATTTTGAAACTGTCTTTGTTTATAAAATGAATCTTAATGATGCAACTGCCAAAAACATATTATCAAAGGAAAATGATGCACTGGCAATGCTCCAGAAAGTTCAGTTCAGTTGTTAGGCAGACATTCATTGTACAATCCCATTAGATACCATAAACAGTTTCTTCTCCCACTCCACGCCGATCATTATTGGTCACTTACTTATTTGACTTCTAACTGGAGATGATTCTAGCCTTTCTTTTACATTATAAGAATATACAGTAGTTATATTAATCTGCTAGATCAACTAATGATCAGGCATGATTAATATATTTTTAAGTTATATTAAGGATGGCACAGTGGTAGAGTTGCTGCCTTAGAGCGCCAGAGACCCGGATTCGATCCAGATTATGTGTGCTGTCTGTACTGAGTTTGTATGTTCTCCCGGTGACCTGTGTGGATTTTCTCCGGGAGCTCCGGTTTCCTTCCACACTCCAAAGACGTGCAGGTTTGTAGACTAATTGGCTTGGTATAATTGTACATTGTGCCTGGTGCGTGTAGGATAGCATTAGTGTGCGGGGATCGCTGGTAGATGCCGACTTGATGGGCCAAAGGGCCTGTTTCCGCGCCGTTATGTCTAAACTAAACATATTAATCTGGTGGATCAACTAACGATCAGGCATGATTCATATCTTTTTAAGTAGCTTACTTTTTAGTTTAGAGATAAAGCATGGAAACAGGCCCTTCAGCATACCGAGACCATGCCAACCGTCGATCACCCATTCAGACTAGTTCTAAGTTATCCCACTTTCTCATCCACTCCCTGTATGCCAGGGACAATATACAGAGGCCAATAAACCTACAAACCCACATGTCTTTGGGATGTGGGAGGAAACCCAAGAAAACACAAGGGAGAACGTGCAAACTCAGGTCAGCATCAAGCCTGGGACTGGCACTGTGTGGCAGCATTTCTACCAGCTGCTCAACAGTTATCAAAGTGATCAATATTTTTATTAGTAGTTAAGTGAATATTAGATCTGACAGAATTTATATATAAATTCAATCTCTAGCTGGTTTGCCAATAGTTTACACAAGGGATACATAATACAAATAGCCAGAGGAGGAAAAAAAACTCTATCCCACCTCATATAAGTTAGAAGTTGAAGAAATGAGACCTTAAATACATACAAGGAAATACAATTTTGATTTTCAGGACAAAATGGGAAGTAAATCAAAAAAGGGAGGACAAACTACCGAGCGGAGGATACATGTGGTCAGTGCAAAAGGAACAAAAATATTTTTTGTTAACAAAAATATTTAGAATATTTTTTAAAGTTAGACCGCATGCAATTATTATTATTATTAATTAATTAATTATTAAACATGGAAGAAAGGTTTAGGGAGAAGGGGTGAGATTAAATAAGTTATTCTTCTTCTCACTCCTTTTCGAGCTTGTAAAGAAAAAGTGTTGGACATTTAAATTTTGCTTTATGCTTTTCATTGCTTTGCAAATATTGCCTGGAATGTCCAATTGTTTGACTATTTCGATGTTGTTGTTGTTATTTATTCCTATTTATGTCTTTACTTGTTCGGAACAAATAAATAAATAAAATAAATAAATAAAATGAAATCAATTTATCATCCAACGCACTGTTTCCGTCCAAGATCGATTTAGAGAGTCCAAATCAGATTGTGCCATACAATTTCCTCAAACTGTGCAGTAAAAATCAAGACTAATAAATTGGTTTACTGCATCCATACTGGATTTGAGTATAGGAAAGGGAGGCTCTACTGCAGTTGTACAGGGTCTTGGTGAGACCACACCTGGAGTATTGCGTACAGTTTTGGTCTCCTAATCTGAGGAAAAACATTCTTGCCATAGAGGGAGTGCAGAGAAGGTTCACCAGACTGATTCCTGGGATGTCAGGACTTTCATATGAAGAAAGACTGGATAGACTCGGCTTGTGCTCGCTAGAATTTAGAAGATTGAGGGGGGGGGGTATGGAGAGAAGGCAGGAACAGGATACTGAGTTGGATGATCAGCCATGATCATATTGAATGGCGGTGCAGGCTCGACAGGCCGAATGGCCTACTCCTGCACCTATTTTCTATGTTTCTATGATCTTATAGAAACTTACAAAATTCTTAAGGGGTTGGACAGGCTAGATGAAGGAAGATTGTTCCCTATGCTGAGGAAGTCCAGAACAAGGGGTCACAGTTTAAGGATAAGGGGGAAATCTTTTAGGACCGAGATGAGGAAAACATTTTTCACACGGAGAGTGGTGAATCTCTGGAATTCTCTGCCACAGAGGGTAGTTGAGGCCAGTTCATTGGCTATATTTAAGAGGGAGTTAGATTTGGCCCTTGTGGCTAAAGGGATTAGGGTGTATGGAGAGAAGGCAGGTACAGGATACTGAGTTGGATGATCAGCCATGTTCATATTGAATGGCGGTGCAGGCTCGAAGGGCCGAATGGCCTACTCCTGCACCTATTTTCTATGTTTCTATACTGCATGAAATAAAATCGCTGGACATTTGTTCTTAAGACATGTTCCCCTGCTTATTGAAATGGCAGCTAACTACTATGGTGTACTGCATCGCCAATAAATGCTGTTGTGCTCATAACAGTTATCTAAATTTAGACATTCTAAATTAATTCATTTGAAAAATTACAATAGAGATAAAAATATCCGGTTTTTTTCTATTGAAAATAAAGTGGCATTGATTTGATAGCTGTGATTGTGGATAACTTGGCTCGGATTCAAGCTGCGCTCAGTTCCGCACCAGTATTCTCTAGAGTGACTGTCACCAATCAAGTTGCCAGGCAAACAATAGTATGAAACCTGAATTTTCATATCAAACAGGCAAGAAAAACATGGATAATCATGTTTCATGTTTACTTCTATCTTTTATTGTAATCGGAAATGTACGACATTTTTCTGACCATTCTATCATCTTGTTAGTATTTCCATTCAGCATCTTTTGGCCCTCACATGTACAGTGGCTTCCACTTTCTTCTAACTTGGACACCATTCACTCCCGACTACATCAGAGTAAACAATTTGGGGTTAAGGTGGTAAGAATGCCCAGATAAAGTGAATGTGGGAGAGTCTAGGACCATAGGCCGTAGCCTCAGAATAAAAGGACGTACCTTTAGAAAGGAGATGAGGAAGGATTTCAGAGGGTGGCAAATCTGTGGAATTCACTGCCACAGAAGGGTGTGGAGGCCGTTAATGGATATTTTTAAGGCAGAGATTGACAGATTCTTGATTAGTAAGGGTGTCAGGGGTTACGGGGATAAGGCAGGAGAATGGGATTGAGAGGGAAAGACAGATCAGCCATGATTGAATGGCGGAGTAGACTTGATGGGCCGAATGGCCTAATTCGGCTCCTATAACTTACGAACTTCCATATTCCCGATATTGAATGTGAATAACTAAAGCAAGCCAACAATAGTACTTCCGATTTTGCATCATTTTGGAAGCATCAACCTGGGCGAGAGAGGAGACGACCACATTGTACTTGTGAAGGAAGAAGGGCATGAGGTAATGTTCATAAAGCAAAATATTGCAGTACTGGAGAGCAGAAATAAAAATGTAATAGTTACCTGGTCAAACAACATTTGTTGCGAGAGAAAAAGTAGGGTAATGTGTGCTGATGAAAAGTCGTTGACCTCTTTCTCTCCCCAGGGATGCTGTCTAATCTGTTTTCACAATTTTCTGACATTTTAGCAATGGATTTTTGTATACAAAAATGTATATTTTCCGTTCTTGAAGCTGTTCAGCATCACTCAGCTCTCTGCCCTCCACCTCCCCCCCCCCCAACAAAAATAATGCATAATCTGGCAATATTCACTGCATTTTAAATCAGAATGACATGGTGTTCATCCTACAAGATAGATCAGTGTTGGTTTCTTACGCTCGTGGATGACATACTAAATCATCTCATGGCATCAGGTCAAACACAAGCAGGAAAACCTATTCCTCGATTACCATCTTCCATCCTCCTCCAGCTGAAGAATTTGTCCTCCTCTTTGTTCAGCACCAATCAGAAGATAGATTGAAAGTAGCAAAGGTCCAGAATGTATGCTGGCTGAGTAGCACCTGCATTGAGACAGTTGCCAGACGGACTCGACAGCAGATAGTGGGAGAACAAACACAAGGGATAACTCTACATGACCTTTGCCTCACCATTCTACCTGTGGCAGAAGAAGCTGCCCATGATAGCACTGGTAGAAGTGGCCACGGCATGGTCCTTGTAGAGACAATGTCCTGTCTTCACACTGGCACATCCTCGTTCAGGTTGTATTGCACTGTAATGGGATCAACTTAGATGGAAACTGGGTAACTACAGGGTACCAGCAGCCCAATGCAGAACCAATAGCTTGGAAAATCCTACCCTGACATAACCTGCACTCTACAATCACGATTAAGTCAGGGGATCAATCCTGGTTAGATCAGGAATGCAGGAGGTAAGGGAAGGAGCACCAAATTCCATACCCAAAAATTATGAGGTGATAGTCAAGTTAAGATGTAACTCTGGAGAATCTGTATGCTAAGCAGCAAAATCACTATGTTATAAAGGCACAAGCAAATACAGATGCTGGAATCGTGAGCAAAGAAACAAACTGCTGGAAGAATTCATTTGGTCAGCAGGCATCTATGGAGGGATTAGACTGATGACGTTTTGGGTGGCGACCCTTCTTCAGACTGATGAGTGTAGTGCTGAGAAAACTGGAAAAGATAGGTGGGGGTGAGGCAAATTCTGGCAAATAATAGTTTGGGGGGGGGGGTGAGATTCATAGATGGATGGAGTAAGTGACAAAGGCTAGTGGAGAAAAAGAGATAAAAGGTTGGTAAAAAAGACTAGTTGTGAAATGCAAAACCTAAGGGAGGGATATGGGTGGTTGGGACAGGGGAGAGAGGGCCAAAGGGAAGTATAGGACTCAGGGATGGGAGGTGAGCATGCAACAAAACACAAAGCATGTACACAACTTACCAAGCAACCTGCGTCGGTGGGCCTGTTGTCATTTCTACCGCCTCATAGTTGAAGCTTCCTGCGGTAGTGGGGGACTCCTCCATGATGACAGAGAAATCACTGCTCAAACTGGTGGTACTTCCTCGGTCTGTATGTGCTAACACAAGGACAGATTAAATGCAGGATGTATCTTAAAGCATCTACCACAATTGTGCACGCCCACTGTCTGATTAAGACAACCAGAGCATTTTGCTTTGAAGACAGCATCTGATTACATATACTTTCCACGTAGACAAATTCTTAAATCAATCAAACATCACAATTCCTACGCCTGCATACTAAATGGAGATTTAAAAAAAAAAATGTATATCTTTGGGAAGGTTGGCTTAAAAGAAATGTCACCATTTCAATTTGGAGACATCCATTGCCGAAGATCATTAGATAACCATTGAATGGTTCCCTATGTTTGAGAAGCAGATTTTCTAACAGAACGATACATTACGTTTAGGTTTATTATTGTCACATGTACAAAGATACAGAGAAAAACTTTGTTTTGCATGTTATCCAATCAAATTAGAAAATGCTATGCATAAAAACAATGAAGTCAAACTCAAGTACAATAAGTAGAGTGAAGGTAAAGATACAAAGTGCGGAATATAGTCCTCAGCATTATAGCACAACAGCTCCAGAGACCAACGGCAAAATCTATAATGAGGTAGGGTTGGAGAATCTGACCGTACCCTAGCTTATGGAAGGACTGTTTAGAAACCTGATTACAGAAGGGAAGCTGTTCCTGTGTGCGCTTTCAAGCTTCTGTACCTTCTGCCTGAGGTGAGTGGGGAGTAGGAGGAATGACTAGGGTGGGCAAGATCTCATGAGTATTGCTGTGTTGCGTTGGAGTTCCAAGAGCCATGTTGGCAATGTCTTTAATGCATGGTTAAGTATTTATATAACAGTACTAATGAATGCACGATTATCAAGCACATCAAGACTCTAATGAAATAAGATCTTTCTAATCTGGTTTATATTCAAAGCCAAGTTCTCGAAGCAGAGAAAAAACAATTGAACATTTTCAGTCTTCCAGCAAAAAATAACATTTTCTTTTGTCTCAAACATATTCAAATTTGATTCCCATAGGAGGAAATAAACCTAAAAAACAATGCTATTAGCTTTTAATGTAAAAAAGTCTCAAAACATTAGTTAACCAGTCCCACGCTCCATTTAATTGCTGTTATGTTGTCTTATTAAGGGAGCATTTTATGCACCAAGGTTGGTGACGAAGAGTTTTATTGTCTACTGGATCACAATTAAAGAAGAGGTAGGTGAATCTGCAAATATATTCCTGCATTTACGTCCTATTTCAGCATATCTTCTATTTCAATTTTTATTTCACCAGATGCCTGCACAGAATAATCCAATAAGAAAATGGGATTAGGTCACAAAGCCCAGAGCAGAGCTGAATATGGTTCCCTGCTTATGGTGCTAATGTTAATCTTTTCTGATGCCTCTTCATTACACTAGCGAATCACAAAACCCTTTTCAAAGCAGCAAATGGATTCTGAGTACAAAATGAGTTATGAATGACTCACTACTCTATTGAATAATTGAAGTTTCAACATATACCTTATGAAATCCAATATATTTGTTAATAACACCACTGTGCATTGAATTTTTTAAAAGAGTAAATATAAGTCATGCGCGTTACGTAATGCATCACAAGTTATTGCCATTTTCAAAAACTCTGATTGCTGCAGTGATAAACGAAAACCAATTCTGAAGTCAGTTTTACGGATAGTAATTACGTATCCTCAGACCAACCAGAACATTTTTTTTCTTAAATTACTATCTCACTGTATTTTCAAAATAAAGCTCCTCTGCAAAATTCTGGAAGGCAAATTTATAAATCGATGAAGTAGATTCACTGTGTGATGTAAATATTAACATTTCTCGAGGGCATTTTAGGCCCATCACCTGATGGTGAATCAACTCATCCCTCTCTGACTTTGGCCCTAATCGTTATAGCAAATTCAGTTTAGTTTAGTTTAGAAATACAGCGTAGAACCAGGCCCGGATGTGGGGAAGAAACCAGGGCACCCAGCGAAAACCCACGAGGTCACAGGGAGAACGTACAAACTCGTATAAACAGCACCCGTAGTCAGGATGGAACCTGGGTATCATGCACTGTAAGGCAGCAACTCCACTGTGCCGCCTCTCTACATCCATATGCCGATCTTCAAATAATTTTTCAATTTCCCATTGAACATCACAACCTAATCCAAATACATCAGAATTTCTCTACCACCCCGCCACAGGCGAAGTTTGCAGAGGTTGACTGGCTGAGACTGTTTGCAAATAAAGGGATGACTGCCAAGTGGGAGGATTCTGAAAGTGTGATAGCAAAAATTCAGCGATAGCATGCTCCTGTTAGAGTAAAGAGCAAGATTGACAAGATTAGGGAACTCTGAAAAGAGATGCTGAGGCTCTGGTCAGATAAAAGGAGACATATGTCAGGTTTGACAGTCAGGATCAAATGAATTGCTCAATGAGTGCAAGTGTGGGAGTACACCTGAGAGAAATCAAGACAGCAAAAAAAGAGAATGAGATGGATCTGGCAGGCAAGGTAATGGGAACACCCAAGAGATTCTATAGATATATCAAGGATATAAGGATGGCTCGGGAGAGAGTAGGTTCCTTTCAAAAAAATTAGCATAGAATGTATGTGTTGAGCAAAGGGAGACAGGTGAGATTTACAATGAATATTTCTCATCAATTTTTACTCTGGAGATGATTAGAAAGCCAAGGAAATGGCATGCAAGTTGCAATGTCTTAAACCATATACAGATTACCAAAGAGGCAGTATTGTCATTTTTCAAACACATTAAAGTGGATAAATCCCCAGGGCCCGGCCAAGTGCATCCTCACACCATGTGGAGGCCCTTGCAGAGATACTTGCTTCATCTTAAACAACAGTTGAAGTTTCCAACAATAGAGGGTTGCTAATGTTGTATTGTCATTGATGAAGGGCAACAAGGACCAGACAGGGAACTAAAGGGTGGTAAGCTAAGTCACTGGAGAGGGCTTTGAGGGACATTTCCAAGTGCTAGAATGCTTTGGGATTAAGAATTTGCCAGATATTCGGAATAATCACTTGTAAGTAACTGGATACTCTTACACATTTCAGCCATTATAATTTGCAATTGCTGCCTTCAGAAATATTTTGGCACTCTTGAAAGAGAATAGAAATAGAAAATATGTGCAGGAGTAGGCCATTCGGTCCTTGAATATGATCATCCAATATCTGTACCTCGTTTCTGCTTTTTTCACATATACCTTGATTTCTTTAGCCCCAAGAGCTAAATCTAACTCTCTTGAAAACATTCAGTGAATTGGCCTCCACTGCCTTCTGTGGCAGAGAATTCCACAGATTCACAACTCTCCGGGTGAAAAAGCTTTTCCTCATCTCAGTCCTGAATGGCCTACCGCTTATTCTTAAACTGTGACCCCTGGTTCGGGACCCCCCCAACATCGGGAACATTTTTCTTGCATCTAGCCTGTCTAATTCTTTAAGAATTTTATATGTTTCTATAAGAATCCCTCTCATCCTTCTAAATTCGACCCATTCTTTCATATGTCAGTCCCGCCATCCCGGGAATTAACCTGGTAAACCTAATAGAGACTGCTGCACTGTAGTGCAAAGAGAACATATCAAAACTATTTTGCATTCAAAATCCATGTCATATTTCAATTCCATCAACATATCCTATTAATGGAGAAAAGGAACTGTAGATGCTGGAATCTTGAGCAAAATACGATGCGTTAGGGGACACTTTGTTGCAGGTCAGACAGCATCTGCGGAAGGAATAGACAAACGACATTTTGGATCGGGACCTTTCTTCAGATCCCAAAGTATTTGAAGAAGGGTCCTGTCACAAAATGTCACCTGTCCTTTCCCTCTACAGATGCTGTCTGACTTGCTGAGTTCATTAAGCACTTTGCGTCATCCTCTTGACTGGGTAAGCAAGTGCTTTGTAAACCACAAGGCTTAAACGGAGAGCTATGATCCTCCATTGAATTACGCGTCAGATTTTGGCCTCATTTATTTATCTGCTGACATTTTAAGTAGCCCACTGTGACTTCAAACATGTAGTAAAGTATCCTATAACATTCCATGTGGTATTACAACTGTTCTGTGACCTGCAAGAATTCACACTTAAAGAGTTTGTAACTACACAGTTATTAACATTTCTGACAATACCGCATGGAAGCCAATGTTGCAATCAGAGTAACAATTAAAGTGAATACTTATTGTAAACTGTTTTGTCTTGTAACTAAGGTGATATGGAGTAAATATGCTTACCTAATATACAGAGATCATCCACAGGTAACTCAGCTTCTTTGTGCGCGTTCCTCCTTCTACAAAGGAAAATAAATAAGTGCACTTAGGGCAAACCGCAATTTCATTTTTTCTTGACAAATGGTGTGTGAAAGTGCAGGTGTGGATCTGTTCGAGGTCTGTACCGAAAAATGTTAGCAAATAAACCAGCACATGAAAAGTTGAAGGAAAACAATTGGTTCCCAGGAAACCTATGGGAGAGCAGAAAACGAATAGTTGGGACAAATGAAAGACCGCACTGAAGTGAAGTAAAGTGACAATGGAAAACGACATGGAAATATGTGAAGTCACTCACTTTGGTATAGAAAATAGAAAGGCAGTGTTTTCTAAATAGCTGTGGTTGAAAGGGGCCACCTTGTATTTGATCCACTGAAAGTTAATTAAGCGTATATTGACATTTATTGTAAGAGAATTAGAGTATAAATTGAGTATAGTATCCAGCAAAAAACAAACTGCTGGAGGAACATATGAGCAGCATTTGCGAAGGAAAAGGAATTGTCGATGTTGTGTACCCAGACCTTGCACCAGGATCATTCAGATGCTGCTTGACCCCATGTGTTCCTCCCGCAGATTGGTTTTGCCATATCCCAGCATCTTCAGTCACTTATGTTGATATCTTACTCCTGTTACATAAACCCTGCTAAAATAACATCTACAACATTGTTTATGCGTCTGGCCCTCCACCCACGGAAGGATAAATTTGTGATAGAGGAAATGGATTAAAAGTTCACCAGATTGATTCATTTCATACCTACAAACCCAGCAGGTTTGTAGAAGGCACGTGCCGTCAGGGTAGGCAGTGCCTACCATTATAAAATGGTCATTATTTTATATATAAAATATATATAAAACATATATAAAATGGTCATAAATAGTAAAGGCACAGGAGAATTATGCTTCCCTAAGAGATCGACCTCCTAGGGAGGCATCATTCTCCCGTGCCTTTCATCCGCAGTACATTTAAAACACGGACATACGTGCTACTTGCGTGCCGTCGACGATGCTTCAAGCCATCAGTGGCAACGGTCCATAAAGGCAGCTGAAATTCTGCCTTTACACCGTGGACTGCGTGCATGTGCTGCGCTGCGCATGTGCACCAGCCTACTGCGCATGCGCATATGCAAGTTTCTTGGCGGGTTTTTCAAAGATGGATAGTGATTACCTGAAGAGTTTCTCGAAGCAAACTTACGAGGAAAAGACCAAAATAATTGAAAATTCCAGACCAACGCTGGAACTTAAAGAACTTCAACAACGCCAAGGAACAAAAATAATTAGAACATATAAAACAGCTTGGTACAACAGAAAACACAGAGAGAAGAATAGATTTCATGTACAAACAATATGGTAAGTAAATTTATTTGAGCTATATGGTTTTAAATACTTTATTAAGAGATAGGACCTATTGAAGACATTTGTTGACTTGATAAAAGTCGAGAGAACAATCTGCGCATGCGATGTTTCTACGATATTTTAAAGCCGACTTTGACAGCTCGCCGGGGAGAGAATAATCTGCGCATGCACGGTTTTCAAGATTTATAAAAGTCACTGCCTATCCTGACTAATTACTCACTGCACGTGCCTGGTTTGTAGGTATGAAATGCAGATGCTGGTTTATACCAGAGATAGGCCCAAAGTGCTAGAGTAACTCAGCGTGTCAAGCAGCATCACTCGAGAAAAAGGGTGGGTGATATTTCAGGTTGGAGCCCTTCTTCAGACTGAAGGGTTCTGACCCGAAACATCACCCATGCGTTTTCTCCAGGAATGCTGCCTGACCCGCTGAGTTACTCCAGCACTTTGTGCCTATCTATGGCAGACTTGTCGTGTTTGGAGAAGTCAAATAAACTGCCCTGTAAACTTTCAAGTTTTGAAGAATGAGAGATCATTTCATTGAAATGTACAGAAGACAAGGTGTATAATAGGATATAAGCAATATTGATGATTTTCACGGGTATAACCATAGATCACAGTTCCATCATAAGGAGCCATCAACTCAGGACAGAGAAAAGATTGTTTCACTCCGAGAGTGGTGAATTTTCGACATTTGCTACCCGAGGCTGTGGTGGAGTCTCAAGCACCAAGCAAATTCCACACAGATCAATTAGTTTTTAGATATTAAGGAAATCCAAGGACCATAGGCTAATGCAGGAGTGTATTGTAGAGGTAAATGAACAGCCACCATTGTATTAAATGATCGGGTGGACACAAGCTGCCAAATGTTCTCCTGCTTCTACTTATATCCGCACAACAAAAATTCATGTTAGTGTCATTCTTAGATTTACTATTTACAGGAACAATCTGGACCATAATTGAATAATAAAATGTGCTGATAATAGTGCATTGGGTAATTTGGTGAAGCCTGAAGACAGAGAAGAAAAATGCAAAATGATATTTGAAGAGAAGAGAAATGAAATAGAACAGATTCATTAAAGAAGACAGCAATAAATAAAACCTCAACCATGGCATCATCTTTGCTTTCATTACAGGAGGCACAAACTGAAACGCAAGTGTATAATATTGAATCTGTGCGTGATAGTGAGTCTCCATATGGATCTTTATGCAGAGTTTTAGTTACCATTCTAGGATTAATGTAAATGCAATGGCCAACATCTTGCACATCGCATATTAAAAGTTAACAATAGAAAAGGATTGCATTCATGAGAAAAGACTTGGCGTATTAGAAATGAAATAGTCAAAAGAGATTAAGAATTATTACAATAAAATATAGCCTGTATAACCACTGTTTTCATTTTCAAACCACATTAAGGGGACTCACAGTTGAGTAGACATGTGTTCAGTGTTATTCAGAGCTCAGAGAGACGTGACCCTCTGGCTTCCTCCGTCTTGCAGAGACTGAGTGAGGCACACCACTTCCTGGTTTTATAGTCCCTCCCCCTCCCTCCAGCAGAGAGAATGGATAATTAAAAAAAAATATTAATATCTCTCTGATTTTTCATCGATGTGAAAAATCCTCTGGTCCCGGAAGGCAGAGGGGGGCTCTGAGCGAGATGGCCAAAAATGACGGCCGTAGGTGGCAGCGTTGTCTCGGAAATCGCAGCACAGTGAGCCAAAAGCAGTCAAGATCAGACTTTTAGTACTACAGATATATATTCTAAATACAAAACATAAAAATACTGGAATG